>NC_091189.1:20302024-20336043 GCF_040958095.1 Procambarus clarkii
GGGAGAACTGGGTGGAGGGTTGCTAGGGGAAAACTGGGAGGAGCGTCGCTGGGGGAGAACTGGGTGGAGGGTTGCTGGGGGAGAACTGGGTGGAGGGTTGCTGGGGGAGAACTGGGTGGAAGTTTGCTGGGGAGGGAACTGGGTGGAGGGTTGCTGGGGAGGGAACTGGGTGGAGGGTTGCTGGGGGAGAACTGGGTGGAGGGTTGCTGGGGAGGGAACTGGGCGGAGGGTTGCTGGGGGAGAACTGGGTGGAGGGTCGCTGGGGGAGAACTGGGTGGAGGGTTGCTGGGGGAGAACTGGGTGGAGCGTTGCTGGGGGAGAACTGGGTGGAGGGTTGCTGGGGAGGGAACTGGGTGGAGGGTTGCTGGGGAGGGAACTGGGTGGAGGGTTGCTGGGGGAGAACTGGGTGGAGGGTCGCTGGGGGAGAACTGGGTGGAGGGTTGCTGGGGGAGAACTGGGTGGAGGGTTGCTGGGGGAGAACTGGGTGGAGGGTTGCTGGGGGAGAACTGGGTGGAGGGTTGCTGGGGGAGAACTGGGTGGAGGGTTGCTGGGGAGGGAACTGGGTGGAGGGTTGCTGGGGGGAGAACTGGGTGGAGGGTTGCTGGGGGAGAACTGGGTGGAGGGTTGCTGGGGAGGGAACTGGGTGGAGGGTTGCTGGGGGGAGAACTGGGTGGAGCGTTGCTTGGGGGAGAACTGGGTGGAGGGTTGCTGAGGGAGGGATGGTAGAAGGAAGGTTGCTGTGGGGGAGGATGGAGGATTGCTGGAGGAAGGATGGGTCCATGGAGGGTATCGAGTCCAAATGTTGACGGTACAAAAGTTTCTTCCAATTATTTATATGCAAATGTTTATGATAAATAGGAATTTTCTTTCAAATTTTCATATGGTCTCGAATATGATATGATCCCAAATTTTCGAATGATCCCAAATGTTCCAATTATGCCAAACGTTCAAATAATCCAAAAGATTAATTTAATCCCAAATGTTCAAATGATCCAAAATGAGATGCTCTAGCATCTCTAATGGGATGGAGGTCCCATGCTCTAATGCTCTAATGGGATGGAGGTCCCATGCTCTAATGCTCTAATGGGATGGAGCTCCCAATGAGATGCTCTGGCATCTCTAATGGGATGGAGGTCCTGTGACGTCAATAATGGGAGGGAGACACTATGACATCATAAATGGGACTGAGACCCTGTGACTTCTCTAATAAGATGGAGGTGACGTCAGTAATGAGATTGAGATAACGTAAGTAATGAGATGGAGGTGACGTCAGTAATGAGATGCAAGCTTATAGTGATGGTAAGAGTCCAAATTGTAGGTCGTGTGATAATGAAGGAAATTTGTCAAGTTTTAATGGGAGGGGAGAATGGGAGGGAAAGAGAAATAAGGAGAGAGAGAGAAATAGGGAGAGTGTGAGGGTGAAAGAGATAGGGATAAGAGAGAGAGAAATAGGGAGAGTGTGAGGGTGAAAGAGATAGGGATGAGAGAGAGAGAAATAGGGAGAGTGTGAGGGTGAAAGAGATAGGGATAAGAGAGAGAGAGAGAGGGTAAGGGGGAAATTGGTCAATATAGCGGAGCGGATGATGACCCTTAAGGGGTGAAATTGCTAGAAAGGTAAATAGGTAAATGGGTAAGTGTTAACCGAGGAAAATGGGTACGTCTTAACGTAGGAAAATGGGTATGTTAATAGATATTTAACAAATGTATGTCAGCTGAGCGTGATTCCACTAATTGCAAGCAGGTAGGCAAGCAAGCAAGCAGACAGGTAGACCCGCAGACCAGCAGATACCTTGAGTGCCGCAGGAGTAGATAAGATGGCACCCCTCACAGCTGTGCCAGGTTTTACCTGAAGGGATCAAACATGGTGGTGACGTCTGGTCCGTGGGGGAGGTTGAGGGAGGGATGATGTATCTCCTGGTTATCACCAGGCAGCTGTGGATGTTCCCAAGGGAGCGAGAGGGAGGGGGAAAAGGGGGTTTCCTTGCCAAGATAGCTCCCTTTCCCCACAAGCACATACATCCTACCCCCCCCCCCCCCACTCCCCCACCACACACCCTCTTCACCCTTAACATTATGTATTATACCCATTCCCAGTTCTCCAAGCGTCCCTCCTTCCCCTTTCCCATAACTTTCTTGATTTCTGTGTTTCCCAACACTTGGCTACCTTTTCTCTCCAGATATTTCCCTTTCCTTTCCCTCTACACTTCTCTCTCTCTCTCTCTGTCTCTCTCTCTCTCTCTCTCTCTCTCTCTCTCTCTCTCTCTCTCTCTCTCTCTCTCTCTCTCTCTCTCTCTCTCTCTCTCTCTCTCTCTCTCTCTCTCTGTCTGTCTCTCTCTGTCTGTCTGTCTCTCTCTGTCTCTCTCTCTCTCTCTCTCTCTCTCTCTCTCTCTCTCTCTCTCTCTCTCTCTCTCTCTCTCTCTCTCTCTCTCTCTCTCTCTCTCTCTCCCCCCTCCCATATCTCCCCCACAGGCTCTAAGATCTCATTTCCCTCACTGTCTCATCTCCCACACAGACCAGCAACATTTGCAGGGATCCCCCGTCACCCGTCTCCACGTGGTCTCTCGTCTACTGTCCCTCTAATAGTGCCATTCCTGCCGGCACTCTGCGACGATTACGTCTCTGGCTTCAGTCGGTGCCAGACAAGATGTGGCACACACGGCACTAACAGCTTATAATTGAGGAGATGTGGATAGTCCAATGTGGCGGGCCAGGCTTTGGTCTGGTCTGGACTTGGGCCCTAATTGGTCTGGACTTGGGCCCTAATTGGTCTGGACTTGGGCCCTAATTGGTCTGGACTTGGGTCCTAATTGGTCTGGACTTGGGCCCTAATTGGTCTGGACTTGGGCCCTAATTGGTCTGGACTTGGGCCCTAATTGGTCTGGACTTGGGGCCCTAATTGGTCTGGACTTGGGCTCTAATTGGTCTGGACATGAGCCCTAATTGGTCTGGACTTGGGGCCCTAATTGGTCTGGACTTGGGCCCTAATTGGTCTGGACTTGGGCCCTAATTGGTCTGGACTTGGGCCCTAATTGGTCTGGACTTGGGCCCTAATTGGTCTGGACTTGGGCCCTAATTGGTCTGGACTTGGGCCCTAATTGGTCTGGACCTTTCTAATCTAAGCTGGTTTGGTCTTGTATTGAGTCAAACGGTTTTGAAATGTTGGGTCTTTTATTCAGAGAAAATATTTTGTTTGTACTCACCTGGCATGAATTTATCTTATGCGGTTTCATTCTTCGGTATTTTGGTCTCAACTGGTCTCATCTGGTCTCATGGAATGGCCTTTTCTGGTTTATTGTTTTCTGGTCTGAGGCTTTGCCTGGTCTTCTGTATATAGGAAGCGTCGCCAAGACTCAGTTGGAGACAGTGAAGTCACAATAACGGGGCTGAAAATTAAACATCTGACACGTGTGAAAATAAATTAAGAAACAATCACATTTATTCTAGTACATAAATGTACTATTAATTCTAGTACATCAATGATATCAATGTCTTATTAATTCTAGTACATAAATGACATCAGTGATACTAGTGAACAACCTGTGAGGTGTGGTACCTACAAATAATAACCAGATGCTCTTCTGTGACCATGTAATATCCCCCCATATACCATATATATATATATATATATATATATATATATATATATATATATATATATATATATATATATATATATATGTCGTACCTAGTAGCCAGAACTCACTTCTATGCCTACTATGCAAGGCCCGATTTGCCTAATAAGCCAAGTTTTCATGAATTAATTGTTTTTCGACTACCTAACCTACCTAACCTAACCTAACCTAACTTTTTCCGCTACCTAACCTAACCTAATCTATAAAGATAGGTTAGGTTAGGTTAGGTAGGGTTGGTTAGGTTCGGTCATATATCTACGTTAATTTTAACATAAATAAAAAAAAAATCCCCTCATTCGTAATGAAATGGGTAGCTTTATCATTTCATAAGAAAAAAATTAGAGAAAATATATTAATTCAGGAAAACTTGGCTTATTAGGCAAATCGGGCCTTGCATAGTAGGCCGAGAAGTGCGTTCTGGCTACTAGGTACGACACACATATATATATATATATATATATATATATATATATATATATATATATATATATATATATATATATATATATATATATATATATATGTGTGCATATATATATATATATATATATATATATATATATATATATATATATATATATATATGTATATATATATATATATTATTAAATATGACCGAAAAAGTAAGATTAATAATTCTAACACGAATTTTCTCAATCTTTCGTACATTACGCTTCACTGTTGGAGGTAAATCAAAAATCACTTCTCCAAAATTCATTTTTATTTCTAGTCTGACGCGACACGGGCGCGTTTCGTAAAACTTATTACATTTTCAAAGACTTCACAAATACACAACTGATTAGAACTTACGTATCTCTGCTATTATATCTACATTTGAGTGAGGTGGGAGGGATGATGTGGCATATAGTGATGTGGCATTAACACAAGACAGAACATGAGGGGATATTAATAGGGTATTAAAAGTATCAACACAAGACAGAACAGAAACAATGGGTATTGAATAGAAGTGTTTGTAGAAAGCCTATTGGTCCATATTTCTTGATGCTTCTATATTGGAGCGGAGTCTTGAGGTGGGTAGAATATAGTTGTGCAATAATTGGCTGTTGATTGCTGGTGTTGACTTCTTGATGTGTAGTGCCTCGCAAACGTCAAGCCGCCTGCTATCGCTGTATCTATCGATGATTTCTGTGTTGTTTACTAGGATTTCTCTGGCGATGGTTTGGTTATGGGAAGACATTATATGTTCCTTAATGGAGCCCTGTTGCTTATGCATCGTTAAACGCCTAGAAAGAGATGTTGTTGTCTTGCCTATATACTGGGTTTTTTGGAGCTTACAGTCCCCAAGTGGGCATTTGAAGGCATAGACGACGTTAGTCTCTTTTAAAGCGTTCTGTTTTGTGTCTGGAGAGTTTCTCATGAGTAGGCTGGCCGTTTTTCTGGTTTTATAGTAAATCGTCAGTTGTATCCTCTGATTTTTGTCTGTAGGGATAACGTTCCTATTAACAATATCTTTCAGGACCCTTTCCTCCGTTTTATGAGCTGTGGAAAAGAATATATATATATATATATATATATATATATATATATATATATATATATATATATATATATATATATATATATATATATATATTTATATATATATATATATATATATATATATTTATATATATATATATATATATATATATATATATATATATATATATATATATATATATATATATACATATATATATATATATATAACTGAAAACTCACACCCCAGAAGTGACTCGAACCCATACTCCCAGAAGCAACGCAACTGGTATGTACAAGACGCCTTAATCCACTTGACCATCACGACCGGACATAATGAGGTGATAGCCGAGGCTATTTGAACCACTCCACCGCCGGCACTCGGATAGTAATCTTGGGCATAGCATTTTACCAAATCACCTCATTCTTTGGGGCACACGTGAGGAACACAAATGCGAACAAACCTGAATGGTCCCCAGGACAATATGCAACTGAAAACTCACACCCCAGAAGTGACTCGAACCCATACTCCCAGAAGCAACGCAACTGGTATGTACAAGACTGAGGTGATTTGGTAAAATGCTATGCCCAAGATTACTATCCGAGTGCCGGCGGTGGGGTGGTTCAAATAGCCTCGGCTATCACCTCATTATGTCCGGTCGTGATGGTCAAGTGGATTAAGGCGTCTTGTACATACCAGTTGCGTTGCTTCTGGGAGTATGGGTTCGAGTCACTTCTGGGGTGTGAGTTTTCAGTTGCATATTGTCCTGGGGGACCATTCAGGCTTGTTCGCATTTGTGTTCCTCACGTGTGCCCCAAAGAATGAGGTGATTTGGTAAAATGCTATGCCCAAGATTACTATCCGAGTGCCGGCGGTGGGGTGGTTCAAATAGCCTCGGCTATCACCTCATTATGTCCGGTCGTGATGGTCAAGTGGATTAAGGCGTCTTGTACATACCAGTTGCGTTGCTTCTGGGAGTATGGGTTCGAGTCACTTCTGGGGTGTGAGTTTTCAGTTGCATATTGTCCTGGGGACCATTCAGGCTTGTTCGCATTTGTGTTCCTCACGTGTGCCCCAAAGAATGAGGTGATTTGGTAAAATGTTATGCCCAAGATTACTATCCGAGTGCCGGCGGTGGGGTGGTTCAAATAGCCTCGGCTATCACCTCATTATGTCCGGTCGTGATGGTCAAGTGGATTAAGGCGTCTTGTACATACCAGTTGCGTTGCTTCTGGGAGTATGGGTTCGAGTCACTTCTGGGGTGTGAGTTTTCAGTTGCATATTGTCCTGGGGACCATTCAGGCTTGTTCGCATTTGTGTTCCTCACGTGTGCCCCAAAGAATGAGGTGATTTGGTAAAATGCTATGCCCAAGATTACTATCCGAGTGCCGGCGGTGGGGTGGTTCAAATAGCCTCGGCTATCACCTCATTATGTCCGGTCGTGATGGTCAAGTGGATTAAGGCGTCTTGTACATACCAGTTGCGTTGCTTCTGGGAGTATGGGTTCGAGTCACTTCTGGGGTGTGAGTTTTCAGTTGCATATTGTCCTGGGGACCATTCAGGCTTGTTCGCATTTGTGTTCCTCACGTGTGCCCCAAAGAATGAGGTGATTTGGTAAAATGCTATGCCCAAGATTACTATCCGAGTGCCGGCGGTGGGGTGGTTCAAATAGCCTCGGCTATCACCTCATTATGTCCGGTCGTGATGGTCAAGTGGATTAAGGCGTCTTGTACATACCAGTTGCGTTGCTTCTGGGAGTATGGGTTCGAGTCACTTCTGGGGTGTGAGTTTTCAGTTGCATATTGTCCTGGGGACCATTCAGGCTTGTTCGCATTTGTGTTCCTCACGTGTGCCCCAAAGAATGAGGTGATTTGGTAAAATGCTATGCCCAAGATTACTATCCGAGTGCCGGCGGTGGGGTGGTTCAAATAGCCTCGGCTATCACCTCATTATGTCCGGTCGTGATGGTCAAGTGGATTAAGGCGTCTTGTACATACCAGTTGCGTTGCTTCTGGGAGTATGGGTTCGAGTCACTTCTGGGGTGTGAGTTTTCAGTTGCATATTGTCCTGGGGACCATTCAGGCTTGTTCGCATTTGTGTTCCTCACGTGTGCCCCAAAGAATGAGGTGATTTGGTAAAATGTTATGCCCAAGATTACTATCCGAGTGCCGGCGGTGGGGTGGTTCAAATAGCCTCGGCTATCACCTCATTATGTCCGGTCGTGATGGTCAAGTGGATTAAGGCGTCTTGTACATACCAGTTGCGTTGCTTCTGGGAGTATGGGTTCGAGTCACTTCTGGGGTGTGAGTTTTCAGTTGCATATTGTCCTGGGGACCATTCAGGCTTGTTCGCATTTGTGTTCCTCACGTGTGCCCCAAAGAATGAGGTGATTTGGTAAAATGCTATGCCCAAGATTACTATCCGAGTGCCGGCGGTGGGGTGGTTCAAATAGCCTCGGCTATCACCTCATTATGTCCGGTCGTGATGGTCAAGTGGATTAAGGCGTCTTGTACATACCAGTTGCGTTGCTTCTGGGAGTATGGGTTCGAGTCACTTCTGGGGTGTGAGTTTTCAGTTGCATATTGTCCTGGGGACCATTCAGGCTTGTTCGCATTTGTGTTCCTCACGTGTGCCCCAAAGAATGAGGTGATTTGGTAAAATGCTATGCCCAAGATTACTATCCGAGTGCCGGCGGTGGGGTGGTTCAAATAGCCTCGGCTATCACCTCATTATGTCCGGTCGTGATGGTCAAGTGGATTAAGGCGTCTTGTACATACCAGATGCGTTGCTTCTGGGAGTATGGGTTCGAGTCACTTCTGGGGTGTGAGTTTTCAGTTGCATATTGTCCTGGGGACCATTCAGGCTTGTTCTCATATATATATATCTATATATATATATATATATATATATATATATATATATATATATATATATATATATATATATATATATATATATATATATATATATATATTAAGTATTAACAAAAGACCTACCTACTTAAAAAACCTAAATGAAGGAATTTATGTCAATACATATTGTGACTATTTATCACAATATGTATGAATATATGACGTTATAAATATATGGTGTGCAGGTTATATAATGTAATGATCTTCTCTGATGTCTGATTGAGACCTTTCTGTGTTCTCTATAATCATGTTGCGATACTCTGTACTGGAGGAGTATGTGGTGCGATCAATGTTGGGCATGTTGTGTATGAGAGTATGTTGAGTATGAGAGTATGTTGGGTATGAGAGTATGTTGGGTATGAGAGCATGTTGTGTATGAGAGCATGTTGAGTATGAGAGTATGTTGTGTATGAGAGCATGTTGTGTATGAGAGTATGTTGTGTATGAGAGCATGTTGTGTATGAGAGTATGTTGTGTATGAGAGTATGTTGTGTATGAGAGTATGTTGTGTATGAGAGCATGTTGTGTATGAGAGTATGTTGTGTATGAGAGCATGTTGTGTATGAGAGTATGTTGTGTATGAGAGCATGTTGTGTATGAGAGTATGTTGTGTATGAGAGCATGTTGTGTATGAGAGTATGTTGTGTATGAGAGTATGTTGTGTATGAGAGCATGTTGTGTATGAGAGTATGTTGTGTATGAGAGTATGTTGTGTATGATAGCATGTTGTGTATGAGAGCATGTTGTGTATGAGAGCATGTTGTGTATGAGAGCATGTTGTGTATGAGAGCATGTTGTGTATGAGAGTATGTTGTGTATGAGAGCATGTTGTGTATGAGAGTATGTTGTGTATGAGAGCATGTTGTGTATGAGAGTATGTTGTGTATGAGAGTATGTTGTGTATGAGAGCATGTTGTGTATGAGAGCATGTTGTGTATGAGAGCATGTTGTGTATGATAGCATGTTGTGTATGAGAGCATGTTGTGTATGAGAGCATGTTGTGTATGAGAGCATGTTGTGTATGAGAGCATGTTGTGTATGAGAGTATGTTGTGTATGATAGCCTATTCGACAAGACGGCGCCTGTGAATATTTTAGAGTATTTGATTATTATTTGACTGTAAAGTTATTTTAGCTGTTGTGGAGCTACAGATCTGAGCAATGCTACATAGTGGTGCTTTCTCTTCTACCTTCCCCTTCTACCGTCCAGTCCAAGTGGCAGGTCATCCAGTCATACGTCACAACGAAATCCGCGTCGTATTTTTACCATGGAGGTGAAGCACATACAATGTCGAAGTAATCCCCCGAGGAACCTGATTACTTACTCCATCCGGCCGTGAGCCTGATGGTATAATTCCCTCACATATTAGAGCTTGGCTTCATTACCTCGTGGTATTACCTCTGCTCACACTCCTTCAGCGAGAGTGTGTTCAAGGGTAAAGCCAGGCCTACGGTGTAGCAGAGTAGGCTACGTCCTTAGCGCACACCCCAAGGACCGGTGTTCAATCCCCGGGCGGGTAGGAACGTTTGAGGACGTTTCCTTTCACCTGATTGTTCACCTAGCAGTAAATAGGTACGTCGGAGTTAGGCAACTGTTGTGGGTTGCATCCTGGAGGCCAGTAGTTAGTCTAGAGTGAATAGATGGAAAAAGAATGGACGGAGAGATAGAGAAGGAAGGAAAGAAGGAAAGAGAATATGAGAAATTGGGAGGAGCTGATAAAGATGTCTACTAATTCTCTTATCTGGTTTATATATCTAGTCCCCCTATTGTTGTTATATGTTATACAAGGGGGTAGGTTACCCCCTTGTATGTCTGCTCTCTCTCTCTCTCTCTCTCTCTCTCTCTCTCTCTCTCTCTCTCTCTCTCTCTCTCTCTCTCTCTCTCTCTCTCTCTCTCTCTCTCTCTCTCTCTCTCTCTTTCTCTCTCTCTCTCTCTCTCTCTCTCTCTCTGTTGGTCTTCTCCAGCCTCACAATGGCTCATTAGAATACTCGCCCTGACGCCTGGAGATCACTGATGTTAAGATCATTGCCTCACACCTCCTGCTTCCTCTTTGGTCATTTCCTCCTTCCCTCCCGCTGTTAGGCAGTGATGACCAGCAGGATGGAATGTGTCAGCTTGTGTACAAAGACATTTGTTTTTCATTTTCATTCTTCGGCATCCTTTACTTGTTGAAGCTGAGTGGAGAGGGAGAGAGAGATAAATGAAGATATTTAGGTAAAAACAGAAGGGATGTATGAGGGAGATGAAGAGGTAAGACAGTAGCGAGATATATAGCAACAGTGGAAGAGAGGAAGAGAGAGAGAGAGAGACAGACAGAGAGGGAGAGAGAGAGAGAGAGAGAGAGAGAGAGAGAGAGAGAGAGAGAGAGAGAGAGAGAGAGAGAGAGAGAGAGAGAGAGAGAGAGAGAGAGAGAGAGAGAGAGTTAGGAATGTTATGCAAGTTAGAATAAACAGCAGTATAAACGATGTGAGCGAAGGTTAGTGCGCCAACTCTTCATTCTGAGAATGTGGGGCTTGAATAGTTATCATTTGCCAGAGTGTATCGGCCTGTGTTCATTATGCGTCGGACAGGATAAGAGCATTACCCATATTGAAGTTTCAACTCAGATGTCATGTTCATAATCAGCTTGAGACTCTGAGAGAGAGAGAGAGAGAGAGAGAGAGAGAGAGAGAGAGAGAGAGACAGAGAGACAGAGACAGAGAGAGACAGAGAGACAGAGAGACAGAGACAGAGACAGACAGACATTAAAATATGAAGACAGAAACACAAGAACAACTCAGTAGTGTTACATAGATCAAGCCCAGAGCAGCATTATAACTTGAAACGTAAACCGTAAAGTATACCATTTTATTGCTAGTTTACAGCAACTTTGTGATTCATCTTGCGTATTAATCAATTTCTTCTTTTACAGGTAAGTTGATCTGGGCTCACCTGAGGTCGGTGTCGACGGGGGGGGGGGGGGAGGGCTGCGTCCCTTCTCCCTATAGTATGCTGTTACCTGACACACACACACACACACACACACACACACACACACACACACACACACACACACACACACACACACACACACACACACACACTAACACACACACATTCTTTGGTAATGACCAAAGAGCCGAAGCTCAACCCCCATCAGCACAATTAGGTGAGTACCCACACACCATCAGAACCAATCATTCTCTCGCTCACCCATCACTTTCCCCTTGACCATTAGCCACCCATGCCTCACATATTCACCTTCCAAACACCATCACTCCTCACCACCACCTCTCTCCCATTCCTCAAGTCTCTCAACCCCTCTTCCACCACACCCTCAATTCCATCCCACTTGTCTACAGACATCCACTCCCCAAGTCTCACAACTCCTCTTCCACCACACCCTCAATTCCATCCCACTTGTCTACAGACATCCACTCCCCTGTTCACTCTACACATCTCATTTCTCATCCATTCCCATCCCATCTCATTTCTCATCCATTCCCATCCCATCTCATTTCTCATCCATTCCCATCCCATCTCATTCCATCCCATCCCATCCCATCCCACCACACATTTTCGGTTGATTTTTCATATTTTAATATTTTGTTATTTATATCGAAATTTTACAACGGGTGTTCTTCGATATGTTAAAACAGGATTGACGATAAAAAAATATATATGTAATTCCGATACATTAATTTTTGTTATTTATATACTGGTTGTAATTTTTTTTTAAATACTACATAATCATATCTTCTATCCTTATATGCTTTGATCTGTCCATCCCTCTGTTCTTATGGAGCTTAACCTTACATTGTTTCTAATAAACTTGTTAGAAAATTAAGTTTCAACAAGTAGAAAAATGATTTGTTTGGCTCTGAAGACCCAGTTATTGGAGTATATTGAACTCTACTCCTGTGATCCTGTGACATAAATGAGGAATCTTAGCTGCCCTATGACCAATCCTTTGAAAGTAACACGTCTCATCACTCTCTGGCTCCTGTCCAGTAGGTACTCTAACCTATTTCAGTGCTGCCCTATGCCAGTACTGTGGCTCTGTGTGGGACGGAAACGGATTGACCAGTTTCTTTCCACCTGAAGGCTCTGTTTATCAAGCAGTAAATGCACACATATACACAGTACAACCCCCTCATCCCCTTTTCCATACCTTATACACCAAAGCCAACTCACCAGCCGACACTCAGACTGGGAGCTGCTAATATAGAGAAAAAAGTATCAATAAAGAGCCTGAAACTCTAATGCACATATGTTGATGGAATGTTAAACAAAGCAGATGAACTGAATGAAAAACTGGCTAAACAAGCCCTGATATAATTGCTATAGTTAAAACTGTAAGAATGGACTTAATCTGTAAGACTGAAATGCATTGGAGCAAGTGACCATGCATTGTGTACTAATCTTTGATTATGTACCTGTTATGAAAGCTGTGGCAAGAGGAAGAGAAGAAGGGACTGGGAAAATTCCGTTCCATAAAGGTGCATAGCAGAAGGTCAGATAATTTTTAGAAAGAATACAATGGAAAACGGAACTAAGAGAAAAAACAACACAAGGCATGAAGGACTTTATTACTAGCCAATGCAAGAAAGCTGGAAGAAGAAACTCCTAGATCTTTCTCTCTGTCCGTTTCATGAAGGACTTCATCTCCCATTGTGTATCCTGTGTCTGGCCTCCTGTTTCCACTGCCTAGTTTCATTACCTTACATTTACATAGGTTAAACTTTAGTAGCCATTTGTTGTAACATTCATTCAGTTTGTGTAGGTCAACTTACAACCTCATACTACCCTCCTCATAATTATTGCATCATCATCAAACAATGAGATGAACGACTCTATACCCTCTTTCTGGGAGAGAGATTTACATATATTAAATATGTAAATCTGGGAGATTATTTTCATATATCAGAAACAGTATAGGTCCAAGGACTGAACCCTGCGGGACTCCACTGGTGACGCCTCGCCAATCTGAGACCTCACCTCTCACAATGACTCGCTGTCTTCTGTTACTTAGGTACTCCCTAATCCAATGGAGTACCTTCCCTTTCACTCCTGCCTGCATCTCGAGCTTTGCACTAGTCTCTGGTGTGGTACTGTGTCTGGCCTGTAGTTCAGTGCCTCCTGTCTATCCCCCTTCTTGTATATCGGGACTACATTTTCCGTCGTCCAAATTTTCGCCTGTTACCAGTGATTTGTTCTACGCCATGAAGAGTGGCAGGCACAGTGCTTCTGCTCCTTCCTTTAGTATCCAAGGGGAGATTCCATCCGGGCCTATAGCCTTTGTCACATCCAACTCTAGCAAAAGCTTTCTTACATCCCCACTGGTAATCCCAAACTCCTCTAGTGGTGCATAGTTAACTATTGCCTCTCTTATCTCTGGAACTTCTCCTTGCTCTACTGTGAAAACCTCCAGGAGTTTCTTATTGAGTTCCTCCCACACTTCCTTTTCGTTTGCAGTGAATCTGTCTGCCCCTATCCTCAGTTTCATTACCTGTTCCTTCACTGTTGCTTTCTCCTGATGTGGTTGTGTAGCAATTTAGGTTGAGTCTTTGCCTTGCTTGCTATGTCCTTTTTCATATTGCCCTTCTGCCTCTCTTCTCACCCTGACGTATTCATTGTGTGTGTGTGTGTGTGTGTGTGTGTGTGTGTGTGTGTGTGTGTGTGTGTGTGTGTGTGTGTGTGTGTGTGTACTCACCTAGTTGTACTCATCTAGTTGTGCTTGCGGGGATTGAGTTCTGGCTCTTTGATCCCGCCTCTCAACTGTCAATCAACTAGTGTACAGATTCCTGAGCCTACTGGGCTCTATCAAATCTACATTTGAAACTGTGTATGGAGTCAGCCTCCACCACATCACTACTTAATGCATTCCATTTTTTAACTACTCTGACACTGAAAAAATTCTTTCTAATGTCTCTGTGGCTCATCTGGGTACTAAGTTTTCACACCCTGTGAGAGAGAGAGAGAGAGAGAGAGAGAGAGAGAGAGAGAGAGAGAGAGAGAGAGAGAGAGAGAGAGAGAGAGAGAGAGAGAGAGAGAGAATCTTGTGAATGTACGTTATGCAATGGAGAATTTGTAACAATACGATACTCAAACTTATACGGGTGAAGCGAGGTTCGTGTAGCGGGGATTGAGAACGGACGTTATGTTGGTGAAGGGCGGCCAGAGAACGTGTTGTGGGAGGATGACCCACTCTCACGCTATGATCGCATTGCAACGATTTTGTCCCTGCTGCTGCACGCATGCACTCCACCTGGTGGCGGCTGGAGGGCCTCCACCCGCCACCCAGCCTCCTGAAGCACCCAAATTAGCAGAGGGAATGGTCTGGTGTACGGGATAAACATAGGCTAGTCGGGGTCGCCACAATTAAAAAGAGAACAACGTTTCAGGGCCACATTCAGACCCCCACGACGATTTTTAGCTCTGCCAGGCAGCTTCACAACTAAAGATTAAAAAAAAATCTTATAGTAATATGCATCATTAATCATAGATCTCTGGAAAGTGAACAGAAATTTTCTGCTGTTGATAATTTTCCCATACTCACATAGACGACTTTTCCACAGCTCAAAGGCGGACAGACAGAAAGAGGCAGAGTGATAGAGACAGACAGTAGATAGATGGATGGACGTACAGATAGCTGGGTGGATAGGTAGATGGATAGATTGACGGATAGATGAATAGACAGATGAGTAGATGGATGGATATAAATATGAGTTCGTGAATGGATGAATATACATGGATAAAACGATGAGTAGGTGGGTGGATAGATAGAAATCTACTTGGATAGATAGATGGATAGACATAGGGATTCACACATAGATGGATAGGAAGATAGACGGATGGATATTAGACTAGATGGATGGGTGGATACATAGATGGATGATGTATAGATGGATTGATAGAGGGATAGATAGACGAATAATAGTGGGATACATGGATAGATAGATAGTTTGACAGATAGATGGAGAAATGGATGGATAGATAGATGAAGACAGACAAAAAACAGATGGATGGATAGATAGATGAACAAATGGGAGAGAGACCCGGGCAACACCGGGTACCCCCAAGCTTGGAAGCCAGATGCTTGGTGCCAACCTCACCTAACTTTGCAGGGTGAATGGTATGGCATAGGGAACGGACGTAGGGTGGTCGGGGGTCGGTCCTGTTGGTCGTATTAAGAAAAGATCGGGCTCAATAGTGACGCCTCCCCCCACCACGTATTATGTGAAAGGTGTCTGGCAGAATCCGTAGATTTCAATAAAGGTGTATTCAGCATTTTACACTTCACAACGTCTTCAGGTAAGAAATGAATACACAAGGTTGAACATTCATTACCTGAAGGTGTTCCAGACTGGAACGAAACGTTGAGGGAATTAAACCCTTCAATAATTACTAGAGTTTCTATGAGTTTCGGTAACTTGATTGTTGATGACCAGACCACACACTAGAAATTGAAGAGACGACGACGTTTCGGTCCGTCCTGGACCATTCTCAAGTCGATTGTCGACTTGAGAATGGTCCATACAATCGACTTGAGAATGGTCCAGGACGGACCGAAACGTCGTCGTCTCTTCAATTTCTAGTGTGTGGTCTGGTCATCATACTTCAGCCACGTTATTGTGACTCATCGCCTGCAACTTGATTGTTGTTTTTAATCCCGAGAGTAAGAAAATAGAAGCATATAAACCTTGTACTATATAATCAATGACGCCAACAGTGCGGCTATATTTAACCAAATGTGTTTACGTAACGTCTAAAGGAACACCTGAACGAGGGCATGAAGAACACGCACACATATACATACATACATATATATATATAATATATAATTAAAATTGATGTTCGATATGGATAAAATGTTCAAAAACCGTGTATGGTATCGGGGACTTTAATGATTAAGGAAAATGTAGTTTGTTATAAATACTGTAGTGTATGTGTGTGTGTGTGTGTGTGTGTGTGTGTGTGTGGTTCTAATATTGCATAGACATATTGCAGTCAAACAGGCAGTGCAGAACATAAGAAACGGGAATCCCAACAGATACCTAGACAGTCAGTCAGGGATAAGACGGGGGCGAGGAATGAGAGAGATCCATACAGACAGAGCCTGACAGGGCCGTGACGGGGGCGAGGAATGAGAGAGATCCATACAGACAGAGCGTGACAGGGCCGTGACGGGGGCTAAGGATAGACAGATCCTGGATATGACGTAGCGAGAGACAAATCCTCTTTAGATTGGGCCAATCTCCGGACCTCTATTAGGTAGCTTGGCCGCCTCCTGTCGTCTCTCCCTCTCTCCATGCTGGCTCATTGATTCACCTCACCCATGCCTCACCTCTTACGTGTCTCAGTTTTATCCCTCATCTCGTTCTCCTCCCCTCATCTACCCCATTTCCCCTCTACTTCCTTTTTTCTCGCCCTGTCTTCTTTCTTCGTACCCTCCTTTCTTCCCTACCCTCCTCCTTCCCATCATACTTTGATTGACCTCCAGTTGATTGACAGTTGAGAGGCGGGACCAAAGAGCCAGAGCTCAACCCCCGCAAGCACACTTAGGTGAGTACTTTCATCCCCCCCCAACCTTCCCAGTCTCCCCTTCCATTTCTTCCCAAACCCCTTCGCATCTTCTCCCTTTCCACCCCTCCCTTACGTCCTCTTTCCCCCTTTTCGTATAAATCATCTCTTTCCGGATTCCACCTCTTCTATATTGGACTATTTTGAGGAAATCGGATTACCTTTTGGCAGGTAAATAGCGACCTTCCTCACCGTGTTCCCAATTTCCTAACTCCACACTCCCTATTTCTCCTCTATTTTAGATCCCCCATTTTTTATGGGGCAGTTTGCTGAGGCCATTAATTTACGGTTATCTTGGATATCTTTTAATATTAGGTTGATAGGGGAGCTCATCGTAGCTGTTTCTTATTTTGTTATTGTTTA
Source organism: Procambarus clarkii (assembly GCF_040958095.1). Lineage (NCBI taxonomy): Eukaryota > Metazoa > Arthropoda > Malacostraca > Decapoda > Cambaridae > Procambarus > Procambarus clarkii. Next base: position 20,318,974 of record NC_091189.1, read on the forward strand.
TTTGTTTATTGTATTAGAAAAATTAATATTTTTCTAATATTTTATTTAATATTATTTATCTATGTTTCTATTTTATAAAATGTTTGGATATTTTAAGGTATCCTGTAGAGCGATAAAGCACCTAAATTATTGGGATCGTCTCAAAGCTCACCAAATGTACTCACTAGAAAGGAGACGAGAGAGAGATATCAAATAATATATTCGTGGAAAATACTGGAGGGCCAGGACCCTAATCTACACAGTATAATAACAACGTACTGGAGTGAACGATATGGAAGTGCAGAGTAGAACTAGTGAAGAGCAGAGGTGCCATAGGCACAATCAGAGAACACTGTATAAACATCAGAGGTCCCCGGTTGTTCAACGTCCTCCCAGCGAGCATAAGAAATATTGCCGGAACAACCGTGGACATCTTCAAGAGAAAACTGGGTAGTTTTTTTTCAAGGTAGTGCCGGACCAACCGGGCTGTGGTGGGTATGTGGGTTTGCGGGCCGCTCCAAGCAACAGCCTAGTGGACCAAACTCTCACAAGTCAAGCCTGGCCTCGAGCCGGGCTTGGGGATTAACTCCCAAAACCCCATCAAGCAGGGAATGTATTGTTACTTTCCCGTGAGATACGGGGGAATTTTTTAACTTTTCCATAAGTTAGTAGGGTAGCAGTTACCTTTCGAGGAGTTACTAAGGGTAGCAGTTACCTTTCCAGGAGTTACTAAGGGTAGCAGTTACCTTTCGAGGAGTTACTAAGGGTAGCAGTTACCTTTCGAGGAGTTACTAAGGGTAGCAGTTACGTTTCCAGGAGTTAGTAAGGGTTGCTATTACCTTTTCTTGTAGTTATTAAGGATAGCTGTTACCTGTTTCAGAGAGTAGCTTGCAAGACGTTACCTTACGAGGAGTTAGTAAGGATACGCTACATAGAACTATTTTACGCAATGTTGAGCTCTGCTAATTAATTAGTCCTGTTTTCGGACTTTATGTAAGAGTTTTCGACTTTCTCTTCTTTATTTTCATGTGTGTTAAGAAGCTGCTGAGGAAAGTATTTTTAAGCTGGTTAAAAAAACATGCTTTTCATCTCCTTTTCTCTTTCTTTGTTTTCTCTTTTTTTGTTTTAAATTGTATCAACCTTTTTTTTTCTCTCCTGTTTTTCAATTTATATTTTATCGGATTTTCTTTCCAATATTTTATCACCTTGTTACGGCCTCAATTAGCCAGTAAAGGAGTTCATTACTTATCAAACTGTATATGGGGCCTCGGTGCCTCTTTCCTACTCCACCCCACCCCGAGTCATTGTTAAGTTATTAAGAACTGGCAGAAATATACTAAAGGAAAAGGGGGATAAACAACACTAAATAGAACCATCACCAAGTGTACTTCTTAACAGTATATATATATATATATATATATGTCGTACCTAGTAGCCAGAACGCACTTCTCAGCCTACTATTCAAGGCCCGATTTGCCTAATAAGCCAAGTTTTCATGAATTAATGTTTTTTCGACTACCTAACCTACCTAACCTAACCTAACCTAACTTTTTCGGCTACCTAACCTAACCTAACCTTTAAAGATAGGTTAGGTTAGGTTAGGTAGGGTTGGTTAGGTTCGGTCATATATCGACGTTAATTTTAACTCCAATAGAAAAAAATTTACCTCATACATTATGAAATGAGTAGCTTTATCATTTCATAAGAAAAAAATTAGAGAAAATACATTAATTCAGAAAAACTTGGCTTATTAGGCAAATCGGGCTTTGCATAGTAGGCTGAGAAGTACGTTCTGGCTACTAGGTACGACATATATATATATATATATATATATATATATATATATATATATATATATATATATATATATATATATATATATATATATATATATATATATATACATTTGTACATGACATAACACCGCAGGTGTCACTTTCTCACATGACACTGTAGAACTTATGCAATCTTCTTCCCCGGCGAGTAGGGGAAGAAGATTGCATAAGATTGCAGAAGATTGCATTCTTCTTTCGTACACCAGCCAAGGTTCCTTCCCCAAGTCTGTCGTCTATGGTCCTCACGCCAGCGAGTTCACCTTTCTCAGTAAATCATGGGCCAGTCCTCTACAGTATCGTCACGGTGTCAAAACACTACTTCTACTCTCCAGCAACACACTGGCAGGGATCTCCAGCAACACACTGGCAGGGATCTCCAGCAACACACTGGCAGGGGTCTCCAGCAACACACTGGCAGGGATCTCCAGCAACACACTGGCAGAGGTCTCCAGCAACACACTGGCAGACGTCTCCAGCAACACACTGGCAGACGTCTCCAGCAACACACTGGCAGACTTCCACACAGGTTTATAACAAGCCTTAACATACGAACAGTTCTTCCATCTCTTAAATCAACTTGGCCATCCCAGGATACGTCGGTCCGGTCACCAATACTTCACTAAGTATCACGGACAAATCACTGTCTACACCGACTCGGTCACATGTACCCACTGGAAGACGTCTTGAGTTCAGGACGTCCCTGGATGAACTGTTCCTGTTGACCAAGATACCACCCACATCACTTCTTGGGTGTAAAAAGTGGTTACTAAGAAACTACATAGGGGTCATTAAGATCACAACAATCCTCCTGGGGAAAGGAAAAGTGGGTCGGGTGCGCTCAACACATGGCGTTGAGACCGGCACACCTCCCCTTCTAAAAGAATTGGGGTCGGGTGCGCTCAACAGATGGCGTCGACATCATTACACATATAATTTGTTATTCTTTATTGTTTTATCTCGCCTCTAATGTGTTTGTATATCCTTATAAATTGTACACAGTGATCAGTTTATAAGGATATACAAATTCTCTCGCTCTCTCTAGCTCTCTCATTCTCTCTCTCTCTCTCTCTCTCTCTCTCTCTCTCTCTCTCTCTCTCTCTCTCTCTCTCTCTCTCTCTCTCTCTCTCTCTCTCTCTCTTTCTCTCTTTCTCTTTTTCTCTCTTTCTCTCTTTCTCTCTCTCTCTCTTTCTCTCTTTCTCTCTCTCTCTCTCTCTCTCTCTCTCTCTCTCTCTCTCTCTCTCTCTCTCTCTCTCTCTCTCTCTCTCTCTCTCTCTCTCTCTCTCTCTCTCTCTCTCACTCTCTCTCTCTCTCCCTCTCTCTCCCTCTCTTTCTCTCTCTCTCTCTCTCTCTCTCTCTCTCTCTCTCTCTCTCTCTCTCTCTCTCTCTCTCTCTCTCTCTCTCTCTCTCTCTCTCTCTCTCTCTCTCTCTCTCTCTCTCTCTCTCTCTCTCTCTCTCTCTCTCTCTCTCTCTCTCTCTCTCTCTCCCTCTCTCTCTCTCTCTCTCTGTCTCTGTCTCTGTCTCTGTCTCTCTCTCTCTCTCTCTCTCTCTCTCTCTCTCTCTCTCTCTCTCTCTCTCTCTCTCTCTCTCTCTCTCTCTCTCTCTCTCTCTCTCCCTCTCTCTCTCTCTGTCTCTGTCTCTGTCTCTGTCTCTGTCTCTCTCCCTCTCTTTCTCTCTCTCTCTCTCTCTCTCTCTCTCTCTCTCTCTCTCTCTCTCTCTCTCTCTCTCTCTCTCTCTCTGTCTCTCTCTCTCTCTCTCTCTCTCTGTCTCTCTCTCTCTCTCTCTCTCTCTCTCTCTCTCTCTCTCTCTCTCTCTCTCTCTCTCTCTCTCTCTCTCTCTCTCTCCGTCTCCCTCTCTCTCTCTCTCTCTCTCTCTCTCTCTCTCTCTCTCTCTCTCTCTCTCTCTCAGTAAAATTGGAGTTTACCAATTTAATGATGACTTAAAATCAAATATACTATTCCATTCAGTTTAGCCAAGTACATAATTGCATGTGTATTGTATTCTACTGGGAGACTTGGGGTGAGGGGGGGGGGCTGTGAGGGGTCAATAGGGGGGGTGGGTAGTGTATGGTGATTGTGGTTGATGTTTGTAGCGGAGGGGGGAAGGAGGGGTGATTGTGGGCCCCAATAGAGGGCCCACAATAGTCTTTGATATCCGTTGTTGGGGAAGAGGAGGTACAGTGGTTGTGTATGTAAACTGGGGGATTGTGATTGATATCGAAAAGGGGGGGGGAGGGTTTGTGATATCCCAAGAACTATGCGAGGTTTGTTACATTCGATATCATGTGGGTTGTGTGGACAAAGTTTGACATCTTTAGCCCTATCATCATCCCTCGTGTGGGTCAATATCACCTGCCTCGTAATGGCCAATACGAGCTGCCTTGTAATGGTCAATACGAGCTGCCTCGTAATGGTCAATACGAGCTGCCTCGTAATGGTCAATACGAGCTGCCTCGTAATGGTCAATACGAGCTGCCTCGTAATGGCCAATACGAGCTGCCTCGTAATGGTCAATACGAGCTGCCTCGTAATGGTCAATACGAGCTGCCTCGTAATGGTCAATACGAGCTGCCTTGTAATGGTCAATACGAGCTGCCTCGTAATGGCCAATACGAGCTGCCTTGTAATGGTCAATACGAGCTGCCTCGTAATGGTCAATACGAGCTGCCTCGTAATGGTCAATACGAGCTGCCTCGTAATGGTCAATACGAGCTGCCTCGTAATGGCCAATACGAGCTGCCTCGTAATGGTCAATACGAGCTGCCTCGTAATGGTCAATACGAGCTGCCTCGTAATGGTCAATACGAGCTGCCTTGTAATGGTCAATACGAGCTGCCTTGTAATGGCCAATACGAGCTGCCTCGTAATGGTCAATACGAGCTGCCTTGTAATGGCCAATACGAGCTGCCTCGTAATGGTCAATACGAGCTGCCTCGTAATGGTCAATACGAGCTGCCTTGTAATGGCCAATACGAGCTGCCTCGTAATGGTCAATACGAGCTGCCTTGTAATGGCCAATACGAGCTGCCTCGTAATGGTCAATACGAGCTGCCTCGTAATGGTCAATACGAGCTGCCTTGTAATGGTCAATACGAGCTGCCTCGTAATGGTCAATACGAGCTGCCTCGTAATGGTCAATACGAGCTGCCTTGTAATGGTCAATACGAGCTGCCTCGTAATGGTCAATACGAGCTGCCTTGTAATGGCCAATACGAGCTGCCTCGTAATGGTCAATACGAGCTGCCTCGTAATGGTCAATACGAGCTGCCTTGTAATGGTCAATACGAGCTGCCTTGTAATGGTCAATACGAGCTGCCTTGTAATGGTCAATACGAGCTGCCTCGTAATGGTCAATACGAGCTGCCTTGTAATGGTCAATACGAGCTGCCTCGTAATGGTCAATACGAGCTGCCTTGTAATGGTCAATACGAGCTGCCTCGTAATGGTCAATACGAGCTGCCTCGTAATGGTCAATAGGCCTTCTGCAGTATCCTCTATTCCTGTATTTTTAGGTTCACGTGTCAGTAAGATGCCTCAATTCACTACTCCTCTATACACCACTGTTCACCACTGTTCACTACTGTTCACCACTATTGTTCTCTACTCTACCACTCCTCGAGGAATGTTCATATGGCCGCCGACGCTGTTGACACACTTGTTCAACTCTCTCGTGAGATGTCAACTTGGCCTGACAGCACTCTGCTAACTATATCTCGCCACTGACGTCTTTCTCACCTTCACCCTCAGTTTTCTACCCGGGAGGTACTCCCATCATTCAACCTGGCTCTTTACCTCTGTTATACTAATTTTGTTCTCAAGTTTATATAGAAGTCTCTCCTGCGGGGTAGTGTCAAACACTTCCTGACTGTGAAGAACACTCTGTCGACTCTCTCTCTCTCTTTCTCTCTCTCTCTCTCTCTCTCTCTCTCTCTCTCTCTCTCTCTCTCTCTCTCTCTCTCTCTCTCTCTCTCTCTCTCTCTCTCTCTCTCTCTCTCCCCCCGGTTAATGCCTACTTTTGATAATTGCTTACATATTCCTATTATATCAAAATATTGTTATGAGAGCGATCTAATGAGTGTATGCAAATTGGGGTCCATACCCATTGTAAATGGGGGTAAATAGGGCAAGGTGCCTGTATTCTGGGGTGTCTGTATGGCAGTTCAGTATGACGAAGGAATATGTGAGGATTACATGCAATTGGGTTCATAAAGTCGTGGCTTTTGTTCCATATGTGCGAGTATGTATATATATGTAAAGTGTATGGCTGCAGTAATAGGGGGAACTTGAAATGGTGGTGATAGTGTTGTTGGTGGATAGTGGTGATGGTGATAGTGGTGATGGTGATAGTGGTAATTGTGTTGGAGGCTAAATTTGCAGAGCTGGCGGTTGTGGCTCTTTTAACAAATTCACCACATAACCCCAAACAGTGGTTTTTACCGTTGTTGCAAAGTTATACAGGTGTTGTACCGTTGTGTGTGTGTCCGTTCGTTGAGGCGAACGTATAGGATATAACGGTGTTGCTATTGCTGGCAACGGGCGTATAGCAACGGCAACTTACCTCTTTTTTTGACTGTGGAAGATTCATCCCATCAACTTTCTCTTCCTAACTGTGCAACATATAGTAGACCTTTCCTGCAAACATGCGCGGCGAATGCGGGCATTTCTCCGCGAAATGTCGAGAGAATATTTCGCGTGTTCTTTACACGACTCGCGTTTGCATATTTGCTTTCCTGAAACATATGTGTTTATACCTGTCCTTCCTTCGGGATATTTGTGCTCTTTTTATGCCACCTACGGTCGATGGGTCTGCTTGTTTACAGTGCTTGTCTGACAGTGCCTGCAGCAGTGACATGTATAGTTGTCTGTGTGTGTGTGTGGGGTGTGTGTGTGTGTGTGTGTGGGGTGTGTGTGTGTGTGTGTGTGTGTGTGTGTGTGTGTGTGTGTGTGTGTGTGTGTGTGTGTGTGTGTGTGTGTGTGTATGTGTGTGTGGGTGTGTGTGTGTGTGTGTGTGTGTGTGTGTGTGTGTGTGTGTGTGTGTGTGGTGTGTGGGGGTGTGTGTGTGTGGGTGTGTGTGTGTCTGTGTGTGTTCATTTTTTATTTTGTTAAAGTTTGAATTCTTTGCCGTATTAGTCTTATAGATGTTGGATAGAGGTGGCTTCCACAGCTTCGTCTGTGTATTCCACTTGTTGCGGATGAAAATGGCTTCTACAACTTCTTCTGCCAGTGTATTCCACTCGTTAACTACCTGTACAGGGTACGAACATGTCCTGACAGTCCTTCTGCTAATTTGCGTTTCCAACTTTCACAAGTGTTGTCGAGTTCTGGTGCATCTATGTGTGTATCTTTGTCTCGCCTGGGTGTTATCTTTGTCTCGCCTGGGTGTTATCTTTGTCTCGCCAGGGTGTTATCTTTGTCTCGCCTGGGTGTTATCTCTGTCTCGCCTGGGTGTTATCTATGTCTCGCCTGGGTGTTATCTTTGCCTCGCCTGGGTGTTATCTTTGCCTCGCCTGGGTGTTATCTTTGCCTCGCCTGGGTGTTATCTTTGCCTCGCCTGGGTGTTATCTGTGTCTCGCCTGGGTGTTATCTCTGTCTCGCCTGGGTGTTATCTCTGCCTCGCCTGGGTGTTATCTTTGTCTCGCCTGGGTGTTATCTATGTCTCACCTGAGTGTTATCTTTGTTTTATGTAACAATGTGGAGAAATCCAGTGTTGTAAATCCATCTGTCGCTTAAGAGGAGCTCCCAAATTGAATTGAAATCGAACTATACTATACCATTGTCACAGTGGTTGAAGGGCCCTTGTCCCCTGGGGGCCCCTTGTCCAATGGGACCCCCAGGGGCCCCTTTAAATTTTCATCTATTATAATGTTTCTTATCATTATTCTCTCTTCACTTATCCTTTTTTTTATTGTTATTACTATTTTCTACCACAGACGTGGCCACACATTTACAATGCTAATCAGCATATAGCGACAGCATTCACCAGGCACCAGCATTCACTTATCCTACTTCTTTATTCTTCTTTCATCCTAATCCCTCACCATAATCCCAACTTTATCGGGTGTTAAGTTTGCCAACTTGCCATAAGGGGTCGCTGGAGCGTGTGATACTCTACAACTAAAATCCAGGAGCTTCATATGGCATCGCGCTGACGTCACGGCAACCTCGAGCGTTATACTTAAGAAGCTCAAGTTTCCCATCTAACTAGTTTAATCCCCCAGAACTCGGCTGTCGTTCGGGGCCGAGTTCGACCTATGTCGGAGAGTATTGATTGGCATTAAAGTGAATGGATGTTGGCGGTTACATTGGGTTGGAGGGGACGGCTTGGGGGGTGAGTAACAACATGGATTGATTTAATATTTAATTCGTCTTGGGTATAAACATTTCATCAGGCGTGTTAGAGGAAGGTGGTCAGGAAGCATTCACCCAGGCACCAGCCCTCACCCCAGGCACCAGCCCTCACCCTGGCACCAGCCCTCACCCCAGGCACCAGCCCTCACCCAGGCACCAGCCCTCACCCCAGGCACCAGCCCTCACCCCAGGCACCAGCCCTCACCCAGGCACCAGCCCTCACCCCAGGCACCAGCCCTCACCCCAGGCACCAGCCCTCACCCCAGGCACCAGCCCTTACCCCAGGCACCAGCCCTCACCCCAGGCACCAGCCCTCACCCCAGGCACCAGCCCACACCCCAGGCACCAGCCCTCACCCCAGGCACAGGCCCTCACCCCAGGCACCAGCCCTCACCCCAGGCACCAGCCCTCACCCCAGGCACCAGCCCTCACCCCAGGCACCAGCCCTCACCCCAGGCACCAGCCCTCACCCCAGGCACCAGCCCTCACCCCAGGCACCAGCCCACACCCCAGGCACCAGCCCTCACCCCAGGCACCAGCCCTCACCCCAGGCACCAGCCCTCACCCCAGGCACCAGCCCTCACCCCAGGCACCAGCCCTCACCCCAGGCACCAGCCCTCACCCCAGGCACCAGCCCTCACCCCAGGCACCAGCCCTCACCCCAGGCACCAGCCTCACCCCAGGCACCAGCCCTCACCCCAGGCACCAGCCCTCACCCCAGGCACCAGCCCTCACCCCAGGCACCAGCCCTCACCCCAGGCACCAGCCTCACCCCAGGCACCAGCCCTCACCCCAGGCACCAGCCCTCACCCCAGGCACCAGCCCTCACCCCAGGCACCAGCCCTCACCCCAGGCACCAGCCCTCACCCCAGGCACCAGCCCTCACCCCAGGCACCAGCCCTCACCCCAGGCACCAGCCCTCACCCCAGGCACCAGCCCTTACCCCAGGCATAAGCCCTCACCCCAGGCACCAGCCCTCACCCCAGGCACCAGCCCTCACCCCAGGCACCAGCCCTCACCCAGGCACCAGCCCTCACCCCAGGCACCAGCCCTCACCCCAGGCACCAGCCCTCACCCCAGGCACCAGCCCTCACCCCAGGCACCAGCCCTCACCCCAGGCACCAGCCCTCACCCCAGGCACCAGCCCTCACCCCAGGCACCAGCCCTCACCTTTATAAAAACCCCTCAACTCTATACTGAAACTAATTAAAACTTTAAATCCCGACCAGTTGAGGAATCGAGGTGGACGACGTCTCAAATTAACCAAGGTAAAAGTGGCCACGATTTAGGCTCCCATACCAGGCCTGGAGGGCTTCCGTGGGGGATAACAGGGGGGGGGGGTTGTGGTGGTGGTGGTGGTGGTGGTGGGGGTGGTGGTGGTGGTGGTGGTGGTGGTGGTGGTGGTGGTGGTGGGGGTGGTGGTGGTGGTGGTGGGGGTGGTGGTGTAGGTGGTGGTGGTGGTGGTGGTGGTGGTGGTGGTTAAGGGGTTATTACCTATGAGTTCTTACCTATCAGTGTCTACTGGGGAAGGTAAGGAAACTGTCATCAGAAAGGGGCAAGCTATTACGAATATACAGACCTTGGAAAGGGTCAGGATAAGGATTTGGGATGGGACAGGGGGAAGGAATGGTGCCCAACCACTTGGACGGTCGGGGATTGAACGCCGACCTGCATGACGCGAGACCGTCGCTCTACGGTGAGGTCTAGCCCTATACGGTCTGTATACGTTCGAATTCTTTATCGAATGTGTCCTTAAAGTCTTGGATGGAGGTGGCTTCCACAAGGTCGTCTTTCAGTACATTCCACATGTTGACCATCCTACCTTGTGATTACCGTGGGATGATTTCGGGGCTCAGCGACCCCGCGGCCCGGTCGTCGACCAGGCCTCCTCGTTGCTGGTCTGGTTCACCGTGCGGTTGGACGCAGCTGCTCGCAGCCTGACGTATAAGTCACAGCCTGGTTGATCAGGTATCCTTTGGAGGTGTTTATCCAGTTCTCTCTTGAACACTGTGAGGGGTCGGCCAGTTATGTCCCTTATGTGTAGTGGAAGCGTGTTGAACAGTCTCGGGCCTCTGATGTTGATAGTTCTCTCTCAGAGTACCTGTTGCACCTCTGCTCTTCAACGGGGGGGGGGGGGGGGGGGGGGGGGGATATTCTGCACATCCTGCCATGCCAACACGTCCTCTTAAAATTACGTCGTTTTTCGCTCGTATGTGCGCTATGGCCAGAAATTAACATTATCTTGAGATGATTTCGGGGCTTTGCGTCCTCGCGGCCCGGTCCTCGACCAGGCATCTTTTTTGTTACACTCCCCCAGGAAGCAGCCCGTAGCAGCTATCTAACTCCCAGCTACCTATTTACTGCTAGGTAACAGGAGCATCAGGGTGAAAGAAACTGCACATTTGTTTCCGCCTCACCCGGAGATCGAACCTGGATCCTCAGGACTACGGATGCGAAACGCTGCCCACTCAGCCGTCAGGCCAGATGTAATTTGAAATGAAATCGGCTCACGAAAGTTACGTACTGTCCCGTTTTCTGTTTTGACTCCTCCGGCTTACTCAGATAGGTTAGGAAAGGAAACTTTCAATTAACGGTTTTTATGACGAATTGAAACCTTAGATCTTCTTGCCGTCCTAACTTACCAAAGGACCCTTAACTTGCGGTTTTGGGAAAAACAATTTCAAATATATTTTCAATTATTTATAATTTTCAAATTACGACCATTTTTTACCATGCGGGTAAACGGCCAAATTCAGATGTCATTTTCTTAGAGGACAAGTTGTCATGCCTTCTTTTCTCATGTGGGGTTATTTCTGTGTGCAGGTTTTGGACCAGCCTCTCTATTATTTTCCACGTGTAAATTATTACGTATCTTTCCCGCCTGCGGTCAAGAGAATACAGATTTAAGCATTTTAGTCGGTCACAATAGTTTAGATGTTTTTCTGAGTGGATTCTAGCAGTAAAGGATCTCTGCACGCTCTCCAAGTCAGCAATTACTCCAGCTTTGGAAGGGACTGTCATTGTGCAGCAGTACTCCACTCTAGAGAGCACTAACGTCTTGAAGAGTATCATCACTGGTATAGCATCTTTAGTTTGAAAAGTTCTTGTTATCCAACCTGTCATTTTTCTAGCAGTTCTGACGGCTACTTTATTGTGTTCTTTAAAGGTAAGGTCTTCCGACATGAGTACACCCAGATCCTTTACATTGCCTATTCGTTCTATGTTATGATTTGACAGAGTTTTGTAAGAGGTTTCTGTTTTTATATTTTCATTTTTTCCGTAGCGCAGAAGCTGAAACTTTTCTTCGCTAAACACCATATTATTTTCTGTAGCCCATAGAAAGACCTGATCTACATCTGATTGGAGGTTTGCCGTGTCCTCTATGTTGTCTACTCTCATAAAAATCCTAGTGTCATCAGCAAAGGATGATACAGTGCTATAGGTTGTGTTCTGGTCTATGTCCGATATGAGGATGAGAAAAAGTACTGGAGCAAGCACAGTACCCTGGGGGACTGAGCTCTTCACGGTCGATGGGCTGGATTTTATTTTGTTGACTATTACACATTAGGTTCTGTTAGTCAGGAAATTGTAGATCCATCTGCCTATTTTTTCGGTAATCCTTTTGAACACATTTTATGTGCAATAACCCCAAGGTCACATTTGTCGAATGTTTTTGCGATATCTGTGTAAATTAGATCAGCGTTTTGTTTGTCTTCCATGGCATCTTATGCCATATCATAGTGGTCCAGCATCTGTGACAGGCAAGAGCTCCCTGTTCTGAAACCATATTGTCCAGGGTTATGGAGATGCTGGGATTCCATATATTTAGTGATCTTACTTCTTAGCACTCTTTCAAAGATTTTTATGATGTGTGATGTTAGTACTATCGGTCTGTAATGTTTTACTTCTGCCTTATTTCCTCCTATGAAGTGGTGCTATCTCTGCTGTTTTTAGTATGTCAGGGATAACGCCAGAATCAAGGCTTTGTCTCCAAAGAATGTGAAGGGCCTGCGATAGTGGTTTTCTACAGTTCTTGATGAATATGGAGTTTCAAGAATTAGGGCCTGGTGCAGAGTGCATAGGCATACTGTTTATGGCTTCTTCAAAATCGAGTGGGGATAGGGTGACATCTGATATATGATTTGATGTTGGTATCATATCCATGAAAATTTCATTTGGATTATCAATCCAAATGAAGTGTGTTTAGTGGCTCGCTGAAAACAGAGTCGTACTGATTCCTCAGTGTTTCGCTCATTTCATTGTTGTCATCTGTGAAAGTTCCATTTCTTCGTCGGAGGGGCCCGTTACTAGATGTGTTTTTTATCTTCACTTTGCATAGAAGAAAAAAATATTTCGGATTTCTCTTTATTTCACTGATGGCCTTTTGGTCTCGTTGTCTCTCTTGGATTTTGTATGATTCTTGTAGCTTTAGTTCAATCGTTTCTATTTCTCTACCTAGCTTGTTCGTCGTTCTTGAGATAGGGTGCGACTCTCAAGTTGTTCCGCGATTCGTTTTCTTCGCCTATAGAGGGAACGACGTTCCCGTTCAAATATGCATCTCTTCCTCTTTTTTTTACGTAGGGGTATGCGGTTAAAGCATATTTCTGGAGCTAATGAGTTTATTTTTCCAGGCACTGGTTCAGGTTTGCATTTTCTAGCTGTTCTTCACAGCATATTTCTGTGAGGTCTTGTTTTATTTGCGCCCAGTTAATCTGATTATTATTGAAATTGAATTCGCTGAAGTCTCCTCCACTGGGACTCTGGACTGGTTGTGCAGGTCTGCTCCCCATGCTTGTCAGAACTTCACTTAGGCTGTGATCTGAGTAACATGTATTTGTAATCATTATGTTCCTGATCAATTCATCATTATTAGTGAAAATGAGGTCCAGCGTGTTCTCTTTTTAAGTTGGTTCTACTATTTGCTGGTTAAAGGCAAATCTGTCGCACATCCGTAGCAGGTCATTTGCATGTGACTGTTCATTTAGGCTACTTCCTGGTATTCTCTCTGATATAACTGTATTAGCTAAGTTCTTCCATTTCAGGTGCCGTAGGTTGAAGTCCCCAAGCAGAATGATGTTCGGGGCTGGATTCATGAGGTTTTCCAAGCAGTGTTTTAGTTTCACTAGTTGGTCTTTAAACTGCTGAGGATTTGCCTCGGGTGACTTATATACAAGGACAATAACTACATTTACGATCTCTATTTTGATTAGCAGCACTTCCACCATATCATTTGTGGTGTTTAGCAGCTCAGTACAGATGAGTGTCTTTGATGTAGAGGCTGACCCCACCCTGTAGCCGGTGTTTCCTATCACATCTGAAAAGATTGTACTCTGAGATCCATATTTCACCATCATGGTAGTCTTTGGTGTGAATTTCCGTTAGGGCTGCGAACACTGCATTTTCCTCATATAGGAGACCAGCTATAAAATGAATTTTATTAGATTTGCGTGTTTTTATACCCTGGATATTGGCAAATAAAAATGATGTTATCGTGTTTGTGGTGTGCTGGATGCTTTACTTGGTGTTAATATCTGAGGCTCTGGTAGAGAGGCCACTGTGTTTGTGTCCTCTCCAGCAGTTGACCGAGTTGGTGGTAGAGTCTGGACATTTTTAGCCATTCTTCTCCTCCTCTTCCTGAAAAATCATTCTGGTCAATAGAGTTGTGGCTGTTTTCATAGTGGGGGTCTGTCGGTTGGTACCTCTTACATGATAAGCGGGACAATCCGTGTTGAAGTATTCTTTCTTCTCTAAAGAGTTCTTGCAAAGTTCTGGGTGAAAAAAATCACAGCTTTCGGTACAGTTACCTGTACTAAGGAGGTTTCTTCACTTTCTAGGGTTATACAGATACTCGTACCCGTACATGGTACAAGTATTTCCTTACATTCCATCGTCACATTTGCGTTTCCAGCTTCAACTTGTGTCCTCTTGTCCTACTTTCCTTCAATTTGAAGCTATACTTATCCATCTTATCTATCTTACCTGAGTGCATGGCCTTTCACTGGTGCTTTCTCCTTATATGGCTATAGATCAGTTTTGTCTTCAGCTTTTTTCAGCAATATCATTTTCAAATTGCCTCTCGGCTTGTCTCCGGACTTGGATGTATTCATTTGTGGTTCTCTTCAGTGCCTCTCTATTGTCCTCTGCTTCCAGTTCTCTGTTCTTTTCCAGTTTGTTGTCCTTTTTTTTAGCTTCCTGGTATGGCCTACTGAACCAGTTTGTTTACTTTCTCATCCACCGCCTTCTTGAGTGGTGTAAACTGCTGTTCCCTCGGTACATTTAGCACCAAAGGTCTCCATCGTCTTATTTGCTGTCTTCTATTCCATTTATCCTTCTAGATTTCACGCAAAACGAAGATTTCCTTCATCTTATTATCACCTTATTATAGTACCTTATTTTATTATTATTATTATTATTGTGTTGATGGAGTGGTTGTGGTGGTGGGGTGATGATGGTGTTAGTGCACTCACCCAGTTGTGCTTGCGGGGGTTGAGCTCTGGCTCTTTGGTCCCTCCTCTCAACTGTCAATCAAAATCAAATGGTGTGCAGATTCCTGAGCCTACAAAGGCTCTGTCATATCTACATTTGAAACTGTGCATGGAGTCAGCCTCCACCACATCACTGCCTAATGCATTCCATCTGTTAACTACTCTGACACTTAAAAATTATTTCTAACGAGCCCTGTGGCTCATTTGAGTACTCAGCTTCCACCTGTGTCCCCTTGTTCGTGTACCACCCGTGTTAAACAGTTAATCTTTATCTACCCTGTCAATTCCTCTAAGAATTTTATAGGTAGTGATCATGTCTTCCCTATGTCTCCCTATCATGTCTCTTCTATCTTTCAGTGTTGTGAGATTCCGTTTCTGTAATCTTTCTTCGTAACTCATTCCTCTCAGCTCGGGGACTAGCCTGGTGGCACACCTCTGAACCTTTTCTAACTTCGTTTTGTGCTTGACTAGATGTGGACTCCAGGCTGGAAGCTGCATATTCCTTCTCATAATTTTAGCATCATTAGCAAACTTTGAGAGGAATGAGTCTATACCTTCTGGAAGACCATTCGCGTATATCAGTAACAGGATAGGTACGAGTACAGAGCCCTGTGGGACTCCGCCGGTGATAATACGCCAGTCTGAGATCTCACCCCTCACAGTAACTCTCTGCCTCATGTTGTTTAGGTACCTCATTATCCATTGGAGCACCTTACCACTTACTCCAGCCTGTTTCTCCAAGTTGTGCAACAATCTCTTATGGGGTACTGAGTGAAAAGCTTTCTGACAGTCCAAGAAAATGCATTCTGCCCATCCTTCTCTTTCTTGCTTAATGCTTGGTCATAGAACACTCTATTACACCTGTGCGACACGACTTGCCTTCCGTGAAGCCATGCTGGTGACGTGTTACACAGTCCCTTCTCTCCAAATGTGCTACCAGGCTTATTCTCACGATCTTCTCCATCACCTTGCATGGTATTCGAGTTAAGGACACCGGCCTGTAGTTTAGGGCCTATTGCCAATCCCTCTTTTTGTAGATTGGGACTTCATTAGCTGTCTTCCAACTCTTTGGTAGGTCTCCCACCAGAGACCTGCCGAGTGAAGGGTGATGGTAATGAAGGTTTTGAGTGGGAGCGAGAATGGAGCGTGAGAATGGATGGGGTGAGATTGAGAGGGATGGAATGAGAGGGAGGGTGTGTGGATGGGTGAGAGAGATTGAGTGGGAGGGGAGGTAGTGAGGGAGTAAATACTGGGAGGGGGGGGGGGGCTGAGGCGGTCAGTAGCAGGTGGTCTGTTCCTGATGCTTGACGGACACCTTCTCTCCTGGCCCCCTACTGCTCTTGTTGGTCCCTGCCCTCCACCACCACCACCCTCCACCACCACCACCACCCTCCACCACCCTCCACCACCACCCTCCACCACCACCACCCTCCACCACCACCACCACCCTCCACCACCACCACCACCCTCCACCACCACCCTCCACCACACCACATGTGCAGATAGAAGCAACTGTTTGGTGAACTTACCACCGTGATTTTAGTGTTAATACCGCGTGTTGATTGGCATAATGCCACGGTCTGCCGTGGCTCCTTGCTGCCGTGGCGGGGATTCGAACCCTGTGGGAGGTGGCAGACACGACCAGTACATTGGCCGCCTCTTCAATTATTTTCCCCCGACTGCATGTTGCGTCCATCATTGCTGAAGCAAAACTGTGTCGTCTGCATAATTCCTCCCTCTGCTTCTCTCTCTCTCTCTCTCTCTCTCTCTCTCTCTCTCTCTCTCTCTCTCTCTCTCTCTCTCTCTCTCTCTCTCTCTCCCTCTGTCTCTCTCTCTCTCTCTGTCCCTCTCTCTCTCTCTCTCTCTCTCTCTCTCTCTCTCTCTCTCTCTCTCTCTCTCTCTCTCTCTCTCTCTCTCTCTCTCTCTCTCTCTCTCTCTCTCTCCCTCTGTCTCTCTCTTTCTCTCTGTCTCCCAGCTATCCGGGATGATTTTTAATAATTAGTTTGACTGCTCCATCTACCGTTGTTTCTAAAGCCTTTTGCAGTGTGTTCTGGTGACTGTTTTTTGAGAGTCGGCTTTTGTGGAGCCGCGGCTGGTGGCGCTGTTTTTAAAGGATGGATTTGATTTTGTTTTGTTTGGAGCTCGTGATTGTTTTCTTCGAGGTCGTTGTCTTAGCTGAGTGAGACTTTTGTTTTGATTGTGTGCTTGTTTGAGAAAGGTTCTTGTTTCATGGTTGAAGGATTTGGTTATTTGTTTCTTCATTGTTTATGCATATTTTTCTTGTTTTCTTTGTTTCCTGTCTCTTTTTTTATTTCTTGTTATTTATAATTCTTTATTTCTGTATCTCTCTCTCTCCCTCTCTTCTCTCTCTCTCTCTCTCTCTCTCTCTCTCTCTCTCTCTCTCTCTCTCTCTCTCTCTCTCTCTCC
>NC_091189.1:20336543-20383399 GCF_040958095.1 Procambarus clarkii
CTCTCTCTCTCTGTCTCTCTCTCTCTCTCTCTCTCTCTCTCTCTCTCTCTCTCTCTCTCTGTCTCTCTCTCTCTCTCTCTCTCTCTCTCTCTCTCTCTCTCTCTCTCTCTCTCTCTGTCTCTCTCTCTCTCTCTCTCTCTCTCTCTCTCTCTCTCTCTCTCTCTCTCTCTCTCTCTCTCTCTCTCTCTCTCTCTCTCTCTCTCTCTCTCTCTCTCTCTCTCTCTCTCTTCTCTCTCTCTCTCTCTCTCTCTCTCTCTCTCTCTCTCTCTCTCTCTCTCTCTCTCTCTCTCTCTCTCTCTCTCTCTCTCTCTCTCTCTCTCTCTCTCTCTCTCTCTCTCTCTCTCTCTCTCTCTCTCTCTCTCTCTCTCTCTCTCTCTCTCTCTCTCTCTCTCTCTCTCTCTCTCTCTCTCTCTCTCTCTCTCTCTCTCTCTCTCTGTCTCTCTCTCTCTCTCTGTCTCTCTCTCTCTCTCTCTCTCTCTCTCTCTCTCTCTCTCTCTCTCTCTCTCTCTCTCTCTCTCTCTCTCTCTCTGTCTCTCTCTCTCTCTGTCTCTCTCTCTCTCTCTCTCTCTGTCTCTCTCTCTCTGTCTCTCTCTCTCTGTCTCTCTCTCTCTCTCTGTCTCTCTCTCTCTCTCTCTCTCTCTCTCTCTCTCTCTCTCTCTCTCTCTCTCTCTCTCTCTGTCTCTCTCTCTCTCTGTCTCTCTCTCTCTCTCTCTCTCTCTCTCTCTCTCTCTCTCTCTCTCTCTCTCTCTCTCTGTCTCTCTCTCTCTCTCTCTCTCTCTCTCTCTCTCTCTCTCTCTCTCTCTCTCTCTGTCTCTGTCTCTCTCTCTCTCTCTCTCTCTCTCTCTCTCTCTCTCTCTCTCTCTCTCTCTCTCTCTCTCTCTCTCTCTCTCTCTCAATAAGGACCTGTTCCAGTCCCTGTTTTCCGCTCCATTTAAATGCTCATATTTTCCCTTATCAAACTGTACAAGTTGCAACTGTTTTGCCTAGCCTGAAACGGGCGCACCCAAGCAACCCACCTAACCTATCGAGGCCCGAGGTCTTTAAAACGTCAATATTACGGTGTTTTAAATTTAATTTGAAAATACTGGATATGTAAACAAAGAATGTTAGGATATATTAAAGAAGGAAGTCTCGTGCACGCGCACGCGCACACAAGCAAACACACAGTAACACACACACACACATACGCATGCACGCACGCGCACGCACGCACGCGCACGCACGCACGCACGCACGCACGCACGCACACACACACACACACACACACACACACACACACACACACACACACACACACACACCTATGGGGCCTCATAGCCTGGTGGATAGCGCGCAGGATTCGTAATTCTGTGGCGCGGGTTCGATTCCCGCACGAGGCAGAAACAAATGGGCAAAGTTTCTTTCACCCTGAATGCCCCTGTTACCTAGCAGTAAATAGGTACCTGGGAGTTAGTCAGCTGTCACGGGCTGCTTCCTGGGATGTGTGTGTGTGTGTGGTGTGGAAAAAAAAAAGTAGTTAGTAAACAGTTGATTGACAGTTGAGAGGCGGGCCGAAAGAGCAAAGCTCAACCCCCGTAAAACACAACTAGTAAACACACACACACGCACGCACGTACGCACACACACACATCTCAATGTTTGCTGACGACGCCAAAATTATGAGAAGGATTAGGACAGAGGAGGACAGCTTGAGGCTTCAAGAAGACCTGGACAAGCTGCAGGAATGGTCGAACAAATGGCTGTTAGAGTTTAACCCAAGCAAATGTAATGTAATGAAGATAGGGGTAGGAAGCAGGAGACCAGATACAAGGTATCACTTGGGAGACGAAATACTTCAGGAGTCAGAGAGAGAGAAAGACCTGGGGGTTGATATCACGCCAGACCTGTCCCTTGAAGCTCATATCAAGAGGATAACATCAGCGGCATATGCCAGGTTGGCCAACATAAGAACGGCATTTAGAAACTTGTGTAAGGAATCTTTCAGAACATTATATACTACATATGTCAGACCAATCCTGGAGTATGCGGCACCAGCATGGAGTCCATATCTAGTCAAGCATAAGACTAAACTGGAAAAGGTTGAAAGGTTTGCCACCAGACTAGTACCCGAGCTGAGAGGTATGAGCTACGAGGAGAGACTACGGGAATTAAACCTCACTTTGTTGGAAGACAGAAGAGTTAGGGGGGACATGATCACCACATTCAAGATTCTCAAGGGAATCGACAGGGTAGATAAAGACAGGTTATTTAACACAAGGAGCACACGCACTTGGGGACACAGGTGGAAACTGAGTGCCCAGATGAGCCACAGATATATTAGAATGAACTTTGTTAGTGTCAGAGTGGTTGACAAATGGAATGCACTAGGAAGTGATGTGGTGGAGGCTGACTCCATTCACAGTTTCAAATGTAGATATGATAGAGCCCAGTAGGCTTAGGAACCTGTACACCAGTTGATTGACAGTTGAGAGGTGGGACCAAAGAGCCAGAGCTCAACCCCCGCAAGCACAACTAAGTGAGTACACACACTGAGGAAAGCTTCTCACAGAGAGCAAGAGAAGACCAGCGAGGGATGATGGTGATGGGTGAAAGGAGAATGGAAAAAGGGGATGGGGGTGAAGCAGAAGGGGAAAGGGAGAGGGGGACGAGAGGGGAACCAGCACAGGTAACTGCCTCCCCCTCTTACCTTGAATCAACCTGGTTAATTAATTTTGTTACGTTGAACCCCCGCCTTTGATGTCTCCCGGGAGGGGGGAAGGGTGAGGGAGGGGGGAAGGGTGGGGGAGGGGGTTTGAAGGGTGTAGGTAGGGGAAGGAAGGGGGGGAGAAGAAGAAAGTGTAAAGTGGGGAGAGTGTGCGGTTGGGACAGGGGGGGGAGGGGTGAGTTGGTAATTGTTGGGGGGTTGGAATCACCGCTGAAGCCCATTTGGTGACTCTGTAACTTAATTCCGGTAATTCAGATCGGTTGTGGGAGGGGGAGGGGTGTGGGGGAATAGATGGGACGAAGGGAAGGGACAGAGAGTAGTGGAGTGAGATAAGAATGAGAGAAGGATAGGCAATAATGGATTTAAGTGAGACGAGGCGCATCCCTATCCTACTCAATACTTAACCTTTTGCCAGTATTGTTAATCGCCTAGAGAGAGAGAGAGAGAGAGAGAGAGACGTTGTTGTCTTGCCTATATACTGAGATCTTTGGGGCTGACAGTCCCCAAGCGGGAATGTGAAGGCATAGACAACGTTGGTTTCTTTCAAGGCGTTCTGCTTGATGTCTGGAGAGTTCTTCGTGAGTAGGGCGGCCGTTTTCTTGTGTTTTTAGTAAATTGTCAATTGTATCTTTTGATTTTTGTCTGTGGGGATAACGTTCCTATTAATAATATCTTTCAGGACACTTTCCTCCGTTTTTTGAGCTGTGGAAAAGAAGTTCCTGTAGAACAGCCTAATAAGGGGTACATGTGTTGTGTTAGTTGACTCTTCAGAGGTTGTTGTCAGTCATATTCCACAACATATGTTTACAAGAAAGACTACTACTAAAATATATTAATATGCAGGCGATGAGTCACAATAACGTGGCTGAAGTATGTTGACCTGACCACACACTAGAAATTGAAGGGACGACGACGTTCCGGTCCGTCCTGGACCATTCTCAAGTCGATTGACCATTCTCACAATCGACTTGAGAATGGTCCAGGACGGACCGAAACGTCGTCGTCCCTTCAATTTCTAGTGTGTGGTCTGGTTAATATATTAATATTAAAACGCACGACCCAGCAGCAAGAAACCAAGTTTTCACGATAATATATCACCAAGATCTGATTCGAAATCAGATACACAAGGCAGAAAATGAGATCAACGACAGCAGAGCGCAACTACTTCATGCTACAGACCAATGGAGACTCGCCAACATCGACGAAGACCTTCATACTCGAATCGAGCAACACCTCGACATCCTTACAGATCGACACCGCCACAGCACCGAAAACAGGATCATCGAGAAACTGACAACATTATTTGGAGGACCTATGGCGATTCCTCGACCCAGAGATGGCTTCTTAAACCTTGCTGGAATATTCGTCACTGAGGACCAAATCACTCTAAAATCTGGGTATAAACTGCCACGTTATGTCCAGACCAAGTGAGATGGCCCGGAAAGTGGAGTTGGAGATCCTATTGGACGATATATTCGACCTCGAGACGCAAAAGAAAGTTACCACTAAAGACACCTTGCAAGCGGAACTTACTGCAGAAGGAGGAAAGATTCGAGGTAACTACAGAAGCACCATACTGTCCCCCGAGCTCAAAGTGGCAGCTAAGAGCCTTCGTGAGAATAAGGAGATGGAGAGGTGAGAAGAGGTGAGAGGTGACATGTCGCCAATATATTATACTACTGAAAGAGTGCACAGGGTGGACTTTGCTTGCCACTCTCCATAGTGTATAGTAGGTCACTGGAGACGGGAGACCTACCAGAAATATAGAAAACGGCTAATGTAGTCCCAGTATACAAAAAAAGTGACTGGCAAGAGGCACTGAACTACATGCCAGTGTCTTTAACGTGTATACCATGCAAGGTGAAGGAGAAGATCGTGAGGGAAAACATTAGAAGCACATCTGAAGAGAAGGGACTCCGGGACACACCACCAACATGGGTTCAGGGATGGAAAATCTTGCCTCACAAGTTTTATAGAATGCTACGATCAGGTGATAAAGATTAAACAAGAAAGAGAAGGTTGGGCAGATTGCATCTTCTTGGTCTGTCGGTATGCCTTTGACACAGTACCCCGTAAGAGGCTGGTACATAAGCTGGAGAAACAGGCAAGAATAACTGGTAAGGTGCTCAAATGGGATAAGGGAGTACCTAAGCAATACGAAGCAGAGAGGTACAGTGATGAGTGAGACCTCAGATTGGCGTGAAGTGACCAGTGGAGTCCCACAGGGTTCTGTACTCGGACCTATCCTGTTTCTGATATACGTAAATGATCTCCCAGAGGGTATAGACTCATTCCTCTCATTGTTTGCTGACGACCCCAAAATTATCAGAATTTTTAAGACATAGGAGGACAGCATGAGGCTTTAAGAAGACCTGGACAAACTGAAGGAATGGCCAAACAAATGGTTGTTAGAGTTTACCCTGAGCAAATGTAATGTAATATAGATAGGTGTAGGGAGCAGAAGGTCAAATACAAGGAATCATTTGGGAAATTAAATTCTTCTAGAATCAGAGAGAAAGACCTGGGGGTTGATATCATGTCAGACCTGTCCCCCGAAGCCCACATCAAGAGCATAACATCAGCGGCATATGACCGGTTGGCCAACATAAGAACGGCCTTTAGAAATTTGTGTAAGGAATCATTCAGAACCTTGTATACCACGTATGTCAGCCCACTCCTGAAGTATGCAGCTCCAGCATTGAGTCCATATCTCGTCAAGCATAAAACTAAATTGGAGAAGGCTCAAAGGTTTGCCACCAGACTAGTACCCGAACAGAGGGGCACGAGCGATGAGGAGAGACTACGGGAATAAAAAATCACGTCACTGGAAGACAGGAGAGTTAGGGGGAACTTGATCACCACATACAAGATTCTCAAAGGAATTGATAGGGTAGACAAAGACAGACTATTTAACACTAGGGGGACACAGGTGGAAATTGAGTGCCCAAATGAGCCATAGCGACATTAGAAAGAGTTTTGTTAGTATCAGAGTAGTTAATAAATGGAATGCATTAGGAAGTGATGTGGTGGAGGCTGACTCCATACACAGATTTAAGTGTAGATATGATAGAGCCCAGTAGGCTAAGGAACCTGTACACCAGTTGATTGACGGTTGAGAGGCGGGACCAAAGAGCCAGAGCTCAACCCCCGCAAGCACCACTAGGTGAGTATACATACATACAGACACACACACAGCCATTCTTAGACACAGACAAATACACAATTGTGATGGTGTGGCTCTGATAATTGTCATATTTGGACTTCCAAACTATGACAATTTGCCAGCCTTCAAAAATATAATTATATGATGCCCTTCAATCATATAACAGTATGTCCAAAAATGGTGATAATCTTGCCCAAAAAACTATGATAATCTGGCCCAAAAATTTGTAATAATTTGACTTCGAAATTGGTGATAATCTGTCCCAAAAATTGGTGATAATTAGTTTCCTTTAAATTCATTTATTATAATAATGGAACAAACTTAATGTACATGTATGTGTGTCATCAATTGTCATGCCCTTCAAGTCATCTTGAAGGGCATGACAATTGTCTAAATCACCTTGAAGAACATTGACAATCATCTTATCTACCTGGTTGTGTGTGTGTACCTGCTTGTGTATGTGTTTACCTGTTCCTGTGTGCATGTACGTACACACCTAATTGTACTCCCCTAATTGTGCTTGGGGGGGGGGGGTTGAGCTCTAGCTCTTTGTGTGTGTGTATGCCTGTTCGTGTGTGCGTGTGTACTTCTTCGTGTGTACCTTCAAAGTTCTCGGGCCAATAATCAATGTTTGAAACTTTACCCAGAACTTGTATTCCCCTCTGATCCTTCTCCTGTCCCCTCTTTGGTCTGAGCTTTATTGCTGTCTGCTCTGCTCTCCCCTCCCTCCCCTTACCCACTCTCTCTCTCTCTCTCTCTCTCTCTCTCTCTCTCTCTCTCTCTCTCTCTCTCTCTCTCTCTCTCTCTCTCTCTCTCTCTCTCTCTCTCTCTCTCTCTCTCACCCTCTCTCTCTCTCTCTCTCTCTCTCTCTCTCTCTCTCTCTCTCTCTCTCTCTCTCTCTCTCTCTCTCTCTCTCTCTCTCTCTCTCTCTCTCTCTCTCATTATCGCCTCTCCCCACATGCTCCTCATACACCTTTGCTCTCCCCTTCATTCACTGATCTTTATTGAATTTCTTCACATATTTACTTTCTCTCCTGTCTACCTGCTTTATTTACCCTTGCGTCCCCCTCCCTTTATTTGCCTTCCTCTAGCTCCCCTGTTTGTTAGGTTGTAATTTCACTTATTTTCTCGTTGTCGGCTAAATTAGCTTTTTTTTTTTCCTTTTAGCATCTTTTTCTTGTCGATTTTTTTCTTGCTATTTCGCCTCTGACCCTCTACGCTATTATTGACCCTTCGCTAGTTCCTGATTTATCACGTTTTACCCTCTCCTCGTTTAGCGAGCCTCGCTTTATATCCAAGATTTCGTTAGGTTGGTTTAAGTAGAGAATTTCACAACGTGGTTAGATCAAGAATTGGAATAGTCGGTTTAATACAAATATTCTTAAGAAGGGGAAAGATAAGAATGCCATCGTTCAGGTACTAATTGATTGGTTTAATTTGTCTCATTATTCTTAAAGTATCAATGGTAATATTCTTCAGGCGTAGATAATAACTTCGTGGCTTATGTAAATGATCACATTATTCTTTAAAGATAATGGTCTTAAGGTGCAAACAGGAATGTCTTATTTTCTTGTTAGGTTGAGTTAGGTTAGGTAGGGTTGGGTTAGATTAGGTTAGGTTAGGTTAGGTAGGGTTGGGTTAGATTAGGTTGAGTTAGGCTAGGTTAGGTAGGGTTGGGTTAGATTAGGTTGAGTTAGGCTAGGTTAGGTAGGGTTGGGTTAGGTTAGGTTGGGTTAGGTAGGGTTGGGTTAGATTAGGTAGGTTTGGGTTAGGTTAGGTTGGGTTGGAATAGACATAGTTTAGGTTGGGACTTGATTTAGTTGTGTTCCCAATTTTTTAATTAGACTTTTTTTTATTCACTTTTGTATTAATTGGGTCAGTTTGTACAAGGACCGATTATTTGTATATATATTGTGTTAGGGTGGGCTGGGTCTCGTTTGTCAGTCAGTGGGTTTCCTCTCTCTCTCTCTCTCTCTCTCTCTCTCTCTCTCTCTCTCTCTCTCTCTCTCTCTCTCTCTCTCTCTCTCTCTCTCTCTCTCTCTCTCTCTCTCTCTCTCTCTCTTACCCTCCTTCTCCCTCTTACCATATCTCATTTCCTCCCCTCTCCTGTCTCCACCCACACACCCACACTCCTCTCGCTCTCTGCCCCCTCATCCCCTCCCATCTGTCCGTGTCCCTCACCCTCTCCCGGCACTCCCTGTCCTCCCCCCCCCCCCTCTCCCATGCACCCTCCCAATAGCCCGTGAGAGCTTGGTGGTGGGAGGGAAGTCACGTTTGGAATTGTCAAGAAGCCTCGTGTTGTCTGAAACCAATATTGACTGGCCGCTATTTGTCATGGGGCTTGGGCAGGGCTTGGGTGGGTGGGTTCTGGGTGGGCGGTCCGCCTTGCTGACACTAGAGGGTGGGGGCGGTTGGCTGATAAGATGTATATGTATTTTTTGTAAGTAGACCTAGACCTTGAGGTTAGCTAGACCATGAGGTGCTTCCGGGGCTTAGTGTCCCCGCGGCCCGGTCGTCGACCAGGTCTCTCTGTCTTTCTCCCAAGTACCAAGGGACCTTCTCTCTCTCTCCCAAGTACGCTAAGCTTGCTCTCTCTCTCTCTTGTATGTATAGATGGTGAGTGCAACATTCACCCACTACACACTCAGTTGCTTGAGTGTGTGTTATGATGCTGTGTTTGGTGATCTTCCTCTTGTGATTTTTCCCCCCTAGCTCGTATTTCATCTTGCATGTGTGGGGGCTTGATTGTTCTCGAATTAAGTCCAAACACGTGTTGTTTGAGTTCTGATGGGGAGTGGTAGATGGGTGGGGGTTGGGTGGGGGTGTGTTGGGTGTTATGAGGGTGTGGTGCCCGGGTGTGTGTGTGTGTGTAGGTGTAGAGTACTGGGTGTGTATTAAGAGGTATATCTCGGTTCACTAAAGGTTCACTAGGTGTGTAATTTAAGGGGTGTATTAAGGGGGGTGTATCTCATAGGGTGTAGACAGTTTCCGGGGGGTGTAGGTGTAATAGACTAGGTAGACTCACCACCTGAAGCTAGTAAACACAAAAACCATTTTTGGTTGGTAAAATAAAATTCGTATTTTAATTCCTCCTTTTTCGTTATCAATTTTTTCCCTGGTCCATGTGTAACAATTGTGTGGATTTTTGTTTTTCGAGAGTTTGCAATTGTTGAATGTATTTGTAACTGTGAAATGACTAGATTTTTGTCCAGCGGGAAATTTTGAAGGGAAAATGTGTTTAATTCGCGATGCGTCTCGCGATAACAAATAAAAATCAAACTTGATGAACTTTTTTTCTGTTAGTGGTAAATATTGCGGGAGTATGTGAACGTGGGAGGCCTCGTGTGAACGTGGGAGTCCTCGTGTGAACGTGGGAGGCCTCGTGTGAACGTGGGAGTCCTCGTGTAAACGTGGGAGTCCTCGTGTGAACGTGGGAGTCCTCGTGTGAACGTGGGAGTCCTCGTGTGAACGTGGGAGGCCTCGTGTGAACGTGGGAGGCCTCGTGTGAACGTGGGAGTCCTCGTGTGAACGTGGGAGGCCTCGTGTGAACGTGGGAGGCCTCGTGTGAACGTGGGAGGCCTCGTGTGAACGTGGGAGTCCTCGTGTAAACGTGGGAGTCCTCGTGTGAACGTGGGAGTCCTCGTGTGAACGTGGGAGTCCTCGTGTGAACGTGGGAGGCCTCGTGTGAACGTGGGAGGCCTCGTGTGAACGTGGGAGTCCTCGTGTGAACGTGGGAGGCCTCGTGTGAACGTGGGAGGCCTCGTGTGAACGTGGGAGGCCTCGTGTGAACGTGGGAGGCCTCGTGTGAACGTGGGAGGCCTCGTGTGAACGTGGGAGTCGTCGTGTGAACGTGGGAGGCCTCGTGTGAACGTGGGAGTCCTCGTGTGAACGTGGGAGTCCTCGTGTGAACGTGGGAGGCCTTGTGTGAACGTGGGAGGCCTCGTGTGAACGTGGGAGGCCTCGTGTGAACGTGGGAGGCCTCGTGTAAACGTGGGAGGCCTCGTGTGAACGTGGGAGGCCTCGTGTGAACGTGGGAGGCCTCGTGTGAACGTGGGAGTCCTCGTGTGAACGTGGGAGGCCTCGTGTGAACGTGGGAGGCCTCGTGTGAACGTGGGAGGCCTCGTGTGAACGTGGGAGGCCTCGTGTGAACGTGGGAGGCCTCGTGTGAACGTGGGAGTCGTCGTGTGAACGTGGGAGGCCTCGTGTGAACGTGGGAGTCCTCGTGTGAACGTGGGAGTCCTCGTGTGAACGTGGGAGGCCTCGTGTGAACGTGGGAGTCCTCGTGTGAACGTGGGAGGCCTCGTGTGTACGTGGGAGGCCTCGTGTGAACGTGGGAGGCCTCGTGTGTACGTGGGAGGCCTCGTGTGAACGTGGGAGGCCTCGTGTGAACGTGGGAGGCCTCGTGTGAACGTGAGAGGCCTTGTGTGAACGTGAGAGGCCTCGTGTGAACGTGAGAGGCCTCGTGTGAACGTGGGAGGCCTCGTGTGAACGTGAGAGGCCTCGTGTGAACGTGAGAGGCCTCGTGTGAACGTGAGAGGCCTCGTGTGAACGTGAGAGGCCTCGTGTGAACGTGGGAGGCCTCGTGTGAACGTGAGAGGCCTCGTGTGAACGTGGGAGGCCTCGTGTGAACGTGAGAGGCCTCGTGTGAACGTGAGAGGCCTCGTGTGAACGTGAGAGGCCTCGTGTGAACGTGAGAGGCCTCGTGTGAACGTGGGAGGCCTCGTGTGAACGTGGGAGGCCTCGTGTGAACGTGGGAGTGTTCGGGTACTGTGGTTGAGGAAGGGCGGATGGTTTGGTTGACCCTTGTTGTCGTGGTGACAGATGAGTCGGAGGTTCGCTCGTCGTGTCTGTCGTTCCAGTGCCATGGGAGTCGTTCGTCCCAGTGCCATGGGAGTTGTTCGTCCCAGTGCCATGGGAGTCGTTCGTGTCAGTGCCATGGGAGTCGTTCGTCCCAGTGCCATGCGAGTCGTTCGTCCCAGTGCCATGGGAGTCGTTCGTCCTAGTGCCATGGGAGCCGTTCGTCCCAGTGCCATGGGAGTCGTTCGTCCCAGTGCCATGGGAGCCGTTCGTCCCAGTACCATGGGAGTCGTTCGTCCCAGTGCCATGGGAGCCGTTCGTCCCAGTGCCATGAGAGTCGTTCGTCCTAGTGCCATGGGAGTAGTTCGTCCCAGTGCCATGGGAGCCGTTCGTCCCAGTGCCATGGGAGTAGTTCGTCCCAGTGCCATGGGAGCCGTCCGTCCTAGTGCCATGGGAGTCGTTCGTCCCAGTGCCATGGGAGCCGTTCGTCCTAGTGCCATGGGAGCCGTTCGTCCCAGTGCCATGGGAGCCGTTCGACCTAGTGCCATGGAAGCCGTTCGTCCTAGTGCCATGGGAGCCGTTCGTCCCAGTGCCATGGGAGTCGTTCGTCCCAGTGCCATGGGAGTCGTTCGTCCCAGTGCCATGGGAGCCGTTCGTCCTAGTGCCATGGGAGCCGTTCGTCCCAGTGCCATGGGAGTCGTTCGTCCCAGTGCCATGGGAGCCGTTTGTCCTAGTGCCATGGGAGCCGTTCGTCCCAGTGCCATGGGAGTTGTTCGTCCCAGTGCCATGGGAGCCGTTCGTCCTAGTGCCATGGGAGCCGTTCGTCCTAGTGCCATGGGAGTCGTTCGTCCCAGTGCCATGGGAGTAGTTCGTCCCAGTGCCATGGGAGCCGTTCGTCCTAGTGTCATGGGAGCCGTTCGTCCTAGTGCCATGGGAGTCGTTCGTCCCAGTGCCATGGGAGCCGTTCGTCCTAGTGCCATGGAAGCCGTTCGTCCTAGTGCCATGGGAGCCGTTCGTCCTAGTGCCATGGGAGCCGTTCGTCCCAGTGCCATGGGAGCCGTTCGTCCCAGTGCCATGAGAGCCGTTCGTCCCAGTGCCATGGGAGTCGTTCGTCCCAGTGCCATGGAAGTCGTTCGTCCCAGTGCCATGGGAGCCGTTCGTCCCAGTGCCATGGGAGCCGTTCGTCCTAGTGCCATGGGAGCCGTTCGTCCTAGTGCCATGGGAGCCGTTCGTCCCAGTGCCATGGGAGCCGTTCGTCCCAGTGCCATGGGAGCCGTTCGTCCCAGTGCCATGGGAGTCGTTCGTCCCAGTGCCATGGAAGTCGTTCGTCCCAGTGCCATGGGAGCCGTTCGTCCCAGTGCCATGGGAGCCGTTCGTCCCAGTGCCATGGGAGCCGTTCGTCCCAGTGCCATGGAAGTCGTTCGTCCCAGTGCCTTGGGAGTAGTTCGTCCCAGTGCCATGGGAGCCGTTCGTCCCAGTGCCATGGGAGTCGTTCGTCCCAGTGCCATGGGAGCCGTTCGTCCCAGTGCCATGGGAGCCGTTCGTCCCAGTGCCATGGGAGCCGTTCGTCCCAGTGCCATGGAACTCGTTCGAGCCATGGGGGTTGGGGGGGGGAGGTCATGGTTCTCCCACAACCCATTAATCAACAACGTAAACTCTAGAAAATATTTCCCCCATTTACCCCCATCCTTCCTCCCTCACCCTTCCCCCCACCCGTTCCTCTGTCTTCCCCCCCCCCCTTCCCTATCTCTACCCCCTCGCCCCAGGATCCTACTCCCCCCCCCTCTCCCCCTTCTCCATGAATTCTCTTAAACCTGAACTGTGAGAATGTGAGGTGTTTACACCTGGCTCACACACCTGGTTAGATTTTCTCTCACATTATATACACATGCTTGGACACCTGTCGGGAGTACTATCATGGAAGAGTAGGTAGAAAAGTAGATGGGGTATGGGTAGAGAGAGAGTTGGGTATGGGTAGAAAACATTGGGGAAGCCACCAGGTGGGTGCCCCCTCTTCCCCCTCCCTTCCAGTTAACTCCACTTCCTCCTCCAGTCACCTCCACTTCCCCGTCTGCCTTAATGGACGCTGATAGGAGGGTAAGCGCCAGTTGGGCAAAAATATCGAAAGATTCAAGAAGGTTTTCAGGAACTCAATCGACGAGCGTTTCGAGGGTACTTGGCCAACGTTAACTGTCTTTTGTTTACATTCTCGGCTCATTCCCGCCATTTTCATCAGCTGTTTCCGTTTTGGCGGGAAATGGTGGTAATTGGCTGGTGCTATACGCATCGACTACTCTTGTCTGTTTTCGTGGAATTAGCTGGTAATTGGTTCTCTTCATTGTGCATAAATTTTGGCGGGTATTGGAGGTAATTGATTTTGGCGGGAACTGGCATTGATTTTGGCGGGGACTGATCGTAACCGATTCACATAATTTCCATAAATTTTGGAGCAAACTGGGGTAATTAATTCGCACCATTTACGCACCGGTACGCATATTTTACGGTCGGTATTTTACATGTTTTTTCGTTTTTGAAGAAATAATCGCTTGCAGGCCTATTAGATCGGTCTATTACTGAATTTCGTTTTGTATAATCCTATTTAATGGGTCTATTACGGTAGTTTTGTAGATCTATTAGATCTTTTGGTGGATTTGGTGTCTTTGCAGATTTAATAATGGCTCAATTGCTGTATTTCAGTTGTTTCCAGATCTAATAGATGTTAATGGTTGCATATAGATTCTCTGGTGCTCGGTGGTTGCTGTTTCCCGCCATGTCTGTCAGCTGATAAATTTGGCGGGAAGCGATGGCTCCCGTTTTCTTCTATGTCAGCTGATTATTTTGGTGAGAATCTGCTCCGTATTTATTGTTGCATATTATACACCGCTAATTTTAGCTGGCTGCCTCGCCCCCTGAGGCCCTCCAAGCTGGCCGCCTCGCCCCCTGAGGCACTCCAAGCTCGCTGCCTCGCCCCCTGAGGCCCTCCAAGCTGGCCGCCTCGCCCCCTGAGGCACTCCAAGCTCGCTGCCTCGCCCCCTGAGGCCCTCCAAGCTGGCCGCCTCGCCCCCTGAGGCACTCCAAGCTGGCTGTCTCGCCCCCTGAGGCCCTCCAAGCTGGCCGCCTCGCTCCCTGAGGCCCTCCAAGCTGGCCGCCTCGCCCCCTGAGGCCCTCCAAGCTGGCCGCCTCGCCCCCTGATGCCCTCCAAGCTGGCCGCCTCGCCCCCTGAGGCCCTCCAAGCTGGCCGCCTCGCCTCCTGAGGCACTCCAAGCTGGCTGTCTCGTCCCCTGAGGCCCTCCAAGCTGGCCGCCTCGCCCCCTGAGGCCCTCCAAGCTGGCCGCCTTGCCCCCTGAGGCCCTCCAAGCTGGCCGCCTCGCCCCCTGAGGCCCTCCAAGCTGGCTGCCTCGCCCCTGAGGCACTCCAAGCTGGCTGCCTCGCCCCCTGAGGCCCTCCAAGCTGGCCGCCTCGCCCCCTGAGGTACTCCAAGCTAGCTGCCTCGCCCCCTGAGGCACTCCAAGCTGGCCGCCTCGCCCCCTGAGGCACTCCAAGCTGGCCGCCTCGCCCCCTGAGGCACTCCAAGCTGGCTGCCTCGCCCCCTGAGGCCCTCCAAGCTGGCCGCCTTGCCCCCTGAGGCCCTCCAAGCTGACCGCCTCGCCCCCTGAGGCCCTCCAAGCTGGCTGCCTCGCCCCTGAGGCACTCCAAGCTGGCCGGCGCTCTTCGAGACACTCCAAGCTAGCTGCCTCGCCCCTGAGGCACTCCAAGCTGGCCGCCTCGACCCCTGAGGCCCTCCAAGTTGGCTGCCTCGCCCCCTGAAGCCCTCCAAGCTGGCCGCCTTGCCCCCTGAGGCACTCCAAGCTGGCTGCCTCGCCCTCTGAGGCACTCCAAGCTAGCTGCCTCGCCCTCTGAGGCCCTCGAAACTAACCGCCTCGCCCCTGAGGCTCTCCAAGCTGGCTGCCTCGCCCCCTGAGGCACTCCAAGTTGGCCGGCGCTCTTCGAGGCACTCCAAGCTACTGATAAAGCCAATTTGAAGTGCCGCTTGTTGATTGGTCTAACGGTGAGAACAGTGCCAATTGTCGGTTTTTGTATGTCAGCGATTGGTGGAGGATTGGGGGGGGGGGTGAAGGGCGAAATAGTGGGAAGGGGAGCATGGGGGATATTGTGAAGGGAAGGGGGGATGTAGTGAAGCATATAGTGATGGGAAGGGGAGCATGGGGGATATTGTGAAGGGAAGGGGGGATGTAGTGAAGCATATAGTGATGGGAAGGGGAGCATGGGGGATATTGTGAAGGGAAGGGGGGTTGTAGTGAAGCATATAGTGATGGGAAGGGGAGCATGGGGGATATTGTGAAGGGAAGGGGGGATGTAGTGAAGCTTATAGTGATGGGAAGGGGAGCATGGGGGATATTGTGAAGGGAAGGGGGGGATGTAGTGAAGCATATAGTGATGGGAAGGGGATTATAGGGGAGGATATGGTGATGGGATGGTGATATATATCATCTATCATTGAATTTCAAATTGATACTATGGACTAGAGTGCCACGCCTCACAGAGCTGCGCCATAGTCAAGACCCACAGGCAGCTGCCTCCACTACTTCAGTAATCATGCCTCCACTACTTCAGTAATCATGCCTCCACTACTTCAGTAATCATGCCTCCACTACTTCAGTAATCATGCCTCCACTACTTCAGTAATCATGCCTCCACTACTTCAATAATCATGCCTCCACTACTTCAGTAATCATACCTCCACTACTTCAGTAATCATGCCTCCACTACTTCAGTAATCATACCTCCACTACTTCAGTAATCATGCCTCCACTACTTCAGTAATCATACCTCCTACTACTTCAGTAATCATGCCTCCACTACTTCAGTAATCATGCCTCCACTACTTCAGTAATCATACCTCCACTACTTCAGTAATCATGCCTCCACTACTTCAGTAATCATACCTCCACTACTTCAGTAATCATACCTCCACTACTTCAGTAATCATACCTCCACTACTTCAGTAATCATACCTCCACTACTTCAGTAATCATGCCTCCACTACTTCAGTAATCATACCTCCACTACTTCAGTAATCATACCTCCACTACTTCAGTAATCATGCCTCCACTACTTCAGTAATCATGCCTCCACTACTTCAGTAATCATACCTCCACTACTTCAGTAATCATGCCTCCACTACTTCAGTAGTCATACCTCCACTACTTCAGTAATCATGCCTCCACTACTTCAGTTGTCATACCTACACTACTTCAGTTGTCATGCCTCCACTACTTCAGTAATCATACCTCCACTACTTCAATAATCATACCTCCACTACTTCAGTTGTCATACCTACACTACTTCAGTTGTCATGCCTACACTACTTCAGTAATCATACCTCCACTACTTCAGTAATCATGCCTCCACTACTTCAGTAATCATGCCTCCACTACTTCAGTTGTCATACCTACACTACTTCAGTTGTTATGCCTCCACTACTTCAGTAATCATGCCTCCACTACTTCAGTAATCATGCCTCCACTACTTCAGTAATCATGCCTCCACTACTTCAGTAATCATACCTCCACTACTTCAGTAATTCATGCCTCCACTACTTCAGTAATCATGCCTCCACTACTTCAGTAATCATGCCTCCACTACTTCAGTTGTCATACCTCCACTACTTCAGTTGTTATGCCTCCACTACTTCAGTAATCATGCCTCCACTACTTCAGTAATCATGCCTCCACTACTTCAGTAATCATGCCTCCACTACTTCAGTTGTCATACCTCCACTACTTCAGTAATCATACCTCCACTACTGCAATGATCATACCTCCACTACTTAAGTAATCATGCCTCCACTAGTTCAATAATCATACCTCCAATACTTCAGTAATCATACCTCTACTACGTCAGTTGTCATACCTCCACTACTTCAGTAATCATGCCTCCACTACTTCAATAATCATACCTCCACTACGTCAGTAATCATACCTCCACTACTTCAGCAATCATACCTCCTCTACTTCAGCAATCATACCTCCTCTACTTCAGCAATCATACCTCCACTACTTCAGCAATCATACCTCCACTACTTCAGCAATCATACCTCCTCTACTTCAGTAATCATACCTCCACTACTTCAGTAATCATACCTTCACTACTTCAGCAATCATACCTCCTCTACTTCAGCAATCATACCTCCACTACTTCAGTAATCATACCTAAAAAGTCAAAAGTAGTGCTGCTTCGGATCTATTCTAAGGAGCCTTACAAATCAGTAGAGCTCAGCGGTTAGACAACAACACCAACAAACATAAAGTCAGCTGAATAAAGTAGGATTCCCCAATTGATTTCTGGACGAAGCTTTAAATGTTGCGTAAGTACATGTACTGCCAGAATGACACCACCATGCAACAGGAGAGCGCCAGAGTCTATAAAGTTCATTGCAATGATTACAATAGAGTTTATGATGACCAAAGAGGCAGGGATCTAAACACCTGCATCACACAAGAGGACTCTTATATATGGCTAAGAACTCTCAGCATTATATAAACATGTGAGAACGGTCATAACATTATATGGGTTAACTCTTGTATAATTTATCCCCAATACTGTCAGTTCGAGAGAAAAATAATAGAATCTGATTTTATAATTTGTACTCTAAATGTTAATATTTGTTCAGGGCAATGGCTACCAGATGCAACCCAGCCTCCGAGTTGACATTACGGTTTAATACTAAGTGTAATAAGTACATTTCCTGACTGTCATACATAGTAAATAATTGCACTGATGGGGCTGTTGCTTTTACCTCCCCATTTATTCTCCTCGTTTTCTGTTATGACACAGAATTTTAGGATGAAGTTTTAAAGTTCAGTTAATTTTTTTCAGATTTATTAAACAATAGAGATTGTATATAAAATTTGAAAATATCCTGAGTTACTTTACAATTTATTAAAATATTTAGTTTTATTTGTTTTATAAAACTGTAATATCAATATAGCTGTAGGTTAAGTAGTAATTGTAATTAAGAAGCAATAAAATGCTTATCTTCAAAAACTAAGAAGGTTAGGTTAGGTTGTGGTTTTCCATTCAGCTTCTCAGGTAAACTAAAATATTCACAATATATTTGACTACGGTTTAATACTAAGTGAAAATAAGTAAATTTCTGACTGTCATACATAGTACATAATTGCACTTATGGGGCTGTTACATTTACCTCCCCATTTTTGGAGAACGGGCTGCCAGGTTTGGTGAGCGGTTATGTAATAAGGAGGTTGTTATCCTAGAGCTTACACCTGTCCCCACCACACCTGACTACTGGTGTCACACACACACACTCACACACACACACACACACACACACACACACACACACTCACACACACACACACACACACACACACACACACACACACACACACACACACACTCACACACACACACACACACACACACACACACTCACACACACACACACACACACACACACACACACACACACACACACACACTCACACACACACACACACACACACACACACACACTCACACACACACACACACACACACACACACACACACACACACACTCACACACACACACACACACACACACACACACACACTCTAAATATGGGTTAACTCTTGTATAATTTATCCCCAATACTGTCAGTTCGAGAGAAAAATAATAGAAACTGATTTTATAATTTGTTTTTATAATTTGAGAAGGATTAAAACAGAAGAGGACTGTTTGAGGCTTCAAGAAGACCTAGACAAGCTGAAGGAATGGTCGAACAAATGGTTGTTAGAGTTTAACCCAACCAAATGTAATGTAATGAAGATAGGTGTAGGGAGCAGGAGGCCAGATACAAGGTATCATCTGGGAGAGGAAATTCTTCAGGAGTCAGAGAAGGAAAAAGACTTGGGGGTTGATATCACGCCAGACCTGTCTCCTGCAGCACATATCAAGCGGATAACATCAGCGGCATATGCCAGGCTGGCCAACATACGAACGGCATTCAGAAACTTGTGTAAAGAATCATTCAGAACTTTGTATACCACATATGTCAGGCCAATCCTGGAGTATGCAGCCCCAGCATGGAGTCCATATCTAGTCAAGGATAAGACTAAACTGGAAAAGGTTCAAAGGTTTGCCATCAGACTAGTACCCGAGCTGAGAGGTATGAGCTACGAGGAGAGACTACGGGAATTAAACCTCACTTCGCTGGAAGACAGAAGAGTTAGGGGGGACATGATCACCACATTCAAGATTCTGAAGGGGATTGATAGGGTAGACAAAGACAGTCTATTTAACACAAGGGGAACACGCACAAGGGGACACAGGTGGAAACTGAGTGCCCAAATGAGCCACAGAGATATTAGAAAGAACTTTTTTAGTGTCAGAGTGGTTGACAAATGGAATGCATTAGGGGGTGATGTGGTGGAGGCTCACTCCATACACAGTTTCAAGTGTAGATATGACAGAGCCCGATAGGCTCAGGAATCTGTACACCTGTTGATTGACGGTTGAGAGGCGGGACCAAAGAGCCAGAGCTCAACCCCCGCAAACACAACTAGGTGAGTACACACACACACACACACACACACACACACACACACACACACACACACACACACACACACACACACACACACACACACACTCACACACACACACACAGAGGAGGCAGGAGTTAAAGGGAAGGTACTCCATTGGATTAGGGAGTATCTAAGCAATATAAGACAGCGAGTCACTGTGAGGGGTAAGATCTCAGATTGGCGATGTGTCACCAGTGGAGTCCCGCAGGGACTCCACTGGTGACACATCGCCAATCTGTGACGCCAATACGGTGACACATCGTATAGGTTCTTGGACCTATACTGTTTCTAATACATGTAAATGATCTCCCAGAGCGAATGGACTCGTTTCTCTCATTATTTGCTGAAGATGCAAAAATCATGAGGAAAATTAAGACATGAAGATAGTATGAGGTTACAAAATGACCTAGACAGACTGAAGAAATGGTCCAACAATTGGTTACTTAAGTTCAAACCAAGTAAATGTAAGGTAATGAAACTAGGCGGAGGAAACAGGAGACCAGACACAAAATACCGAATGGGAGATAAAGTCCTTCATGAATCGGATAAAGAGAAAGATCTAGCAGTTAATCGCCAAACCTGTCTCCTGAAGCCCACATCAAAAGAATAACTTCAACAGGTGTATGTAAGGCTGGCTTCAGAAACATGCCTTTCGAAACCTGTGTAAGGAATCCTTTAGAACCTTGTATACCACGTATGTAAGACCAATCCTGGAGTATGCGGCCCCAGCATGAAGCCCTTACCTTGTCAAGCATAAGACGAAGCTGGGAAAAAGTTCAGAGGTATGCCACTAGGCTAGTCCCAGAACTAAGAGGCATGAGTTACGAGGAAAGGCTGCGTGATCTGCACCTCACGTCGCTGGAAGACAGAAGAGTAAAGGGAGACATGATCACTACCTACAATACTTTCAGAGGAATTGACAGGGTAAATAAAGATAAACTGTTTAACATTGGTGGGACGCGAACTAAAGGGACACAGGTGGAAACTTAGTACCCAAATGAGCCACAGGGACGTTAGAAAGATTTTTTCATGTCAGAGTAGTTAACGGATGGATAGCATTAGGTAGGTGGAGGCTGACTCCATACACACTTTCAAATGTAGATATGATAGAGCCCAGTAGGCTCAGGAATCTGTACACCAGCTGATTGACGGTTGATTGAGCCGGGACCAAAGAGCCAAAGCTCAACCCCCGCAAGCACAACTAGGTTAATACATACATACACATATCTGTTTTTCAAATTCTCCTTAACATAAATAAATTAATAATAATAATAATAGAAATAATACTAGATATTGACACTATCACCACATCAATAACTAGGTAGATAAAGATACTATACTGACCTTAGAGTCAGTAGGTAGATAAAGATACTATACTGACCTTAGAGTAATACTTTAACAGAACAAAATATCAAACTTTTCACCGGCGTCTCGTCCATTAGAGAAAGTTTTGCTGTTGGAGAGATTACCTTGGCCAGAAATTCCTTCGGGGTTCCGTGTTTACCTTTCTATTAATTAAAAAGTAGTTTCCATTTGGCTGTGATATGAGTTGTGATGTGTATTAGTAAAGTGTTAAAGATGGAGGCGTGGGTGTGCAGGTGTGGGGTGTACAGGTGTGGGTGTGCAGGTGTGGGTGTACAGGTGTGGGTGTACAGGTGTGGGTGTGCAGGTGTGGGTGTGCAGGTGTGGGGTGTACAAGTGTGGGGTGTGCAGGTGTGGGTGTGCAGGTGTGGGTGTACAGGTGTGGGTGTGCAGGTGTGGGTGTGTAGGTGTGGGGTGTACAGGTGTGGGTGTGCAGGTGTGGGGGTATTCAACTAGTTGTATTCACTTAGTTGTGCTTGCGGGGGTTGAGATCTGCTCTTTCCGCCCGCCTCTCAACTGTCAGCCAACTGTTACTAACTACTAACTAATTATTTTTTCCATAACTAATTTTTTCCCCCCCACACACACAGGAAGCAGCCCGTAACAGCTGTCTAACTCCCAGGTACCTATTTACTGCTAGGTAACAGGGGCATCAGGGTCAAAGAAACTCTGCCCATCTGTTTCCGCCGGCGCCGGGAATCGAACCCCCAGACCACACGTTTACATATCCAGCGTGCTGTCCACTCAGCCCTTAAATGTGTGTGTGTGTGTGTGTGTGTGTGTGTGTCTGTGTGTGTGTGTGTGTGTGTGTGTGTGTGTGTGTGTGTGTGTGTGTGTGTGTGTGTGTGTGTGTGTGTGCGCGTGTGCTGTTGTGCTTGATATACACGCAAAATATACTTGTGTATGTTATATTGACTTTTTAGTTGGTAATATTTCAGTATCTCTCTGTCCACTCTTCTTCTTCTTCTTCTTCTTCTTCTTCTTCTTCTTCTTCTTCTTCTTCTTCTTCCTCCTCCTCCTCATGTTTCTCCTCTCTTTCCTTTTCTTCTCGCTACTATTTCTCCTTATCTTCTGCCTCTTTACAAAATGATTTTGCTGTTTCCTTTTCATCATCTTTATTTTTCCTCAATTATTTTATCTTCCGTCCTTCTATGCCCCTTTTCAAATTTTTTAAATTATGCCTCTTCCCCCTTCTTCTGAAGGGGAAGAAGTTCCCTTCAGAGGAACTTCTGTCCTGTTCCTCTCCTATTTTCTTACTTTTTATACTTCAACTTTCTGTAAAATATTTGATATCGTAGTTTTTTCTATATTTTCTTCACTCTCCTCCTCTTCCTTCCTTCATTCCTCCTTACATCTTGCCATCCTTTGGTCTCCTCCTTCCCTCTTCTCCTACCGTCTCCTCCTCCTCCTTCCCTACTCCTCTCCTCTTTGAAAATGGAATTCAGTTCATCCAGCATGATATTTGATCAAATACTATTATCAGAGTTCAGTGAGATTACGACCTCCTCTCTCTCTCTCTCTCTCTCTCTCTCTCTCTCTCTCTCTCTCTCTCTCTCTCTCTCTCTCTCTCTCTCTCTCTCTCTCTCTCTCTCTCTCTCTCTCTCTCACTCTTCCTTGACCAGACAATGTCACATGCTTAACCTGGCAAGCAAGGCGGCTAGGAATCTAACCTAACCTAACCTAACCCACTGCGCATCTCATAACGTCTTGACAGCAGGGACAGACAAACCTTATGTGAAGCGCAAGTTCTCCCCCATCTTGAGTATATACCGTCTCCTGGACTGCCTGCCTCCCATCATTCCTTATAATTGTGGTCAAGGTGGCGACCTGTTCCTGAACCCACCTATTTTAAAAAAAAAATCAGCGAGAGGAATCTAATCTTGACTCCGGACTTGAGGTCTGAAATTTACGTACATGGGTGTTCAATTCACGTACGTGGCTGTGTAATATATCACGTGAGTGTAAATCATGTACGTGCATATAAATAACGCACACAGGTGAGCACGTGACGCAATGTGTACGTGTGAAACACCTGGGAATGCACGTAATATTAGTCTGTAATCAGTAATTTGTACGTGCATACAGATATGAGCACCTGGGTCTTTATTACGTGCATAAACTCGTTAATCTCACACACACACACACACACACCTCTGTCAGTTGATTGCATGAATGTACTTAGATTCCACGTGGAATTGATGTATAGATCTACACGTACATGATGATATGTACAGGTGATCAGTTACACATACGTGAAAACACTCATGAGATTAGTTACACTCACATGAGAACACGTACGTAGATTCAGCTACACGTACATGAGTACATAAGATCAGTTACACATACGTACAAGGGAGTACAACGTACTCGAATGTTGCAGTTCTGCATAGAAATTCACGTACACTAGTGATCTG
This sequence comes from Procambarus clarkii, assembly GCF_040958095.1. Taxonomy (NCBI): domain Eukaryota; kingdom Metazoa; phylum Arthropoda; class Malacostraca; order Decapoda; family Cambaridae; genus Procambarus; species Procambarus clarkii. The sequence goes on from NC_091189.1 coordinate 20,359,573, forward strand.
TTCAGTTATGCGTACATAAGAACATGAACAGACTGCCAATTACACGTACATGAGAATATAACATGAACGAAATTTGCTGTTCTGCATACATTTACGTACATTAGTGGTCCGTTACATCAGATTAAAACTCTTTACATATACTGATTAGGTAATTGAAAATAGGCTGGACGGGTCCGTAGACTTTAAAATTGGTTTAAAAATAAATATGATCTGTTCAGATCTGAAACCTACGTCAGCGGGCAGCACAAAACGTGGACCAGACTGTGCGACACAGTGGTTGCCAGGATCAGGTTGGGTTACCGTTACCTGTGGCAGGTGGCTACAGGTGACGGAACTACCCGTGATAAACAGTTTATCCCTTTACCTACCCTATCAATTCCTCTGGAGAATTTTATAGATAGTGATCATGTCTTCCCTAACTCTTCTGTCTTCCGGTGTCGTGAGATTTCAGTGTGTGTGTGTGTGTGTGTGTGCGTGTGTGTGTGTGTGTGTGTGTGTGTGTGCGTGTTACTGCCTTCAAAAGCACATGTGTGTTTCAGCTTTACCGTAATTAAATAGGCAGGAAAATTAAATCAGTTATAAACAATAATGTAATTATATTATTAAATAGTAAATAATAATGTTATTATATATTTAAATAATAAATAATGTAATTATGTAATTAAATGATAAATAATAACGTAATTATATAAATAATAATGTAATTATATAATTATATAATTAAATAATTAGTCCATTAATAATTGATTAATAATTAAATAAATTAAAAATAAACTAAATAGAAATCAATAATAAAAAAAACAAATAAGGCAATTAATAATTAAATATAAACTATTACTAATCAATTAAACAACAATTAATAATTAAATAAATAGATATCAGTTAATAATTCAGTAATTCAATAATAAAAATATAATCATTAAATAATACATTTTATTCAACACTAAATGCTAACGGTGATCTATTTGTTTTCATTTCAGGTAAGTGTGTTTGTATGTGTTTGTCAGAGCTCTCAAGGTTCACAGGTATGTTACTGGGAGGCTTTATTTGTCGTGAAGCTTGAGACACTGCTTGAGTGTGGAGCAAGTGTGTGTGGAGGAGCAGTGTGTCTTGGGACCCCCTCTCTCACCACAGGTAGACGGAGGGAGGGAGAGACAGAGGGAGGGAGAGGGTAATGAGAGGTTGGAACTGAAGTGACGGAGATGAATGAGACAGAAATGAGAGGAAGTGAGGGGAGGCTAAGATTAGAATCATATTAAAGATTATATATATATATATATATATATATATATATATATATATATATATATATATATATATATATATATATATATATATATATATATATGTATATATATATATATATATATATATATATATATATATATATATATATATATATATATATATATATATATATATATATATAAGTTGTAGGGGTACCACCTCTGGTTCAAATGTGGGGACCCATAGCCTCGGAGAAAGAAATAAGGAGTATTCTGAGAAGACCTTGTGCACTCTCACTGAACACTTTAATATTTTTTCTCTTACCACCCCCCCCCCCATTCTTTTGTATATACATATATATTTGTTTTGTTTAAACTTTGTTACATAGAAAGGAGTTATACATATGGTACAAAGATGATTATCATAAGTTGTCGAGTTCCTCCAGCTCCTCAGAAGGCGGGCAGGAACCCTGAATGCAGTGTGCATATCCCCTCTGTATCGCCACGCTGAGGCGCTGGAAAAGGAAGATGGCAGCTTTAGGGGTCTCTTATTGTTTCAGTTAGCCTACAACCCAGTTCCTTCAAAAAATGGTGGCACTCTTACCCCAGGCGCCTGAGTGTCTCAGAAGCAATGGGGACAAAATTGTAGTGGTGATCCAGTTCTCTGTACTTACGGGATTTGGCTGATTCCCTGTGAGTGGCAGCGCCACCTGGTTGTGCAACACTGAAGGTCAATGTAGGTGTTAGCCAGGGTTGATATGTAGTCCCATACCAACTGCTTGTCATTCTTCCAGGGGTTCAGCTGTGATACCATCCGGGCGACCAATAAGAGCATCAGAGTTACGGGGCGTTAGGTAACGGGGCTCTCTCTCAGCTGGGTATCCTAGCTGTGGTGAGGCTCCTACTGATGATGTAACCTTCACTGTGCTTTGAGTGCCATCCCCCTGTGCTTTGGCAGAGTAGGCCATGGTGGCCGTACCTGTCTTTCTCCACCTCGCCACAAAACCACCTATATTTGGTGTGGATTGGGGCAGCAAGGCGGAGGGCCACAGCAATTCGGAGGGCGTGTGGTGTGAGACGCGTGCCAGTTGCCGACACTGGGGTTGCTAACAGGAAATCCCCTGCATGTGGTGCTGCTACTGCTGTGAGGCGAGCAATGTCGTGTTGTGTTGCTGCAGCACCCAGGCACTCTGCAGCAACTTGGTCTACAATGAGCTCATCCCTGCTGAATTACTTGTGGGCTTTTGAGGATGGTGGTTGAGGTGATGGGCCTGCACGAGAAGCCCACTCTGTGGCACAGCGTGTAAAATTTGGATCGTGTACACCTGCCAGCTGATGTAAGTAGTAGGCAGTACCTGTAAGCAGCTATACCTGTTAGTACCCTACTTGTAAGTAGACAGGTAGGATTTCCTTCACAAGGTCGTCGGATGCTGATGAGGAGGACAGGAAGGCTGGAACAGCGATCTGCGTTGCTGTTCGAAATCCGAAACACCCAAGTCTTACGGGAAGAGAGGCTTGTTTCCACTGTAGGTCAATCAAGAGAGAGGTTAAGGGCTTTTTCTAGCATTGATTTTAGTAACAGGTCATACCAAATTTTTGGCTACTGTAAGATGGTGAACACCTCAGAAAGTAGGTTAACCTGGGGAGGGACAGACATCTGGTGATGAGGTAGAGTGCATCATGAGCATCAATATCCTCAATCCTTCCCATTCATCCTCTTATGGTCGGCGATTTTCTTATCAAGGACCTCATCGATGGATTTCAACCCCAGGGGAGCTCCTAGGAGTGTGATGTCTTCAGGTTTAGTTATGTGGATATTTGACAGAAGACCCTCTATTCTCTCTACGATGCCATGCGTGGAACATATTTCTCATTTAGAAGGGTTCATGGTGAGGCCTAAAACTGCATCTTGCTCCTGGATTTTTCTGATGTCCTCCAGGAGAGAGTCTTGGGAACCAGCTAGGGTACCATTATCCAAGAACTAGATGTTAAGTTCGTTGGACAGGACTTCTGTGACTTGTTTGATGACTAAGCAGAAAAGGAGAGGAGCAAGGGGGTCACCCTGTTGGACGCCTTCTTATGAGTCAATTTCGTGTTCGCTAAAAAGTAGCTTTAGATCCATACAGTAGCATGAATGTACAAAAGGGTAGAAGGAAGGTTTGAACAATAAATATTGTTATTTAATTCAACACATTATTATATATATATATATATATATATATATATATATATATATATATATATATATATATATATATATATATATATATATATATATATATATATGTCGTACCTAGTAGCCAGAACACACTTCTCAGCCTACTATGCAAGACCCGATTTGCCTAATAAGCCAAGTTTTCCTGAATTGATATATTTTCTCTAATTTTTTTCTTATGAAATGATAAAGCTACCCATTTCATTATGTATGAGGTTAATTTTTTTTTATTGGAGTTAAAATTAACGTAGATATATGACCGAACCTAACCAACCCTACCTAACCTAACCTAACCTAACCTATCTTTATAGGTTAGGTTAGGTTAGGTAACAAAAAAAGTTAGGTTAGGTTAGGTTAGGTAGGTTAGGTAGTCGAAAAACAACTAATTCATGAAAACTTAGGCTTATTAGGCAAATCGGGCCTTGCATAGTAGGCTGAGAAGTGCGTTCTGGCTACTAGGTACGACATATATATATATATATATATATATATATATATATATATATATATATGTATATATATATATATATATATATATATATATATATATATATATATATGTCGTACCTAGTAGCCAGAACTCACTTCTCAGCTTACTATTCAAGGCCCGATTTGCCTAATAAGTCAAGTTTTCATGAATTAATATTTTTTCGTCTACCTAACCTACCTAACCTAACCTAACCTAGCTTTTTTTGGCTACCTAACCTAACCTTACCTATATATATAGGTTAGGTTAGGTTAGGTAGGGTTGGTTAGCTTCGGTCATATATCTACGTTAATTTTAACTCCAATAAAAAAAAATTGACCTCATACATAGTGAAAAGGGTAGCTTTATCATTTCATAAGAAAAAAATTATAGTAAATATATTAATTCAGGAAAACTTGGCTTATTAGGCAAATCGGGCCTTGAATAGTAGGCTGAGAAGTGAGTTCTGGCTACTAGGTGCGACATATATATATATATATATATATATATATATATATATATATATATATATATATATATATATATATATATATATTGTTTGACTATCACCTAGTCTATGCTGTACTTCTTGAACCACTATGTCAGTTTCAATCATTGAAATCAAATGATATAATAAATTCTTCATACAACATACTATCATACATTTCAGTATATTACAACTTCAAATATGTAACTCATTCGTCCCGACACTTATGTTTTAACTCGTTATTCTGTAGTGGATTGCTTATGAAATAAGTGAAAGGTAACTTGAGGTTTTGATGTTCGTGAATGAAAATAATATTTTCAAATTTGTTGCAATTCTTAATGCTTTTAAGACTCCTTGGTGCTTTTAAGTGCGTCAGTAAGGAGCCTGAGTGTCTTGTGTGAGTGCTTGAAGCAGGAAGTAGTGGGGAGGAGGAGAAGGGAGGAAGAAGGGGAGGAGGAGAAGGAGGAGGATGTTTAATCCTTAGGTTGATGTGTTAGAAAGACAAAGAGAAAAAGGATTGAGAGTAGAATCGGATCGGGTGATAGGATAACTCGTAGATAGGGTGATGAGTGACAGTTGGATTCTAGAAGAGGTAGATAATAGAGGTGAGAGGTGGCAATCAAGAGCAAGGGCAGACTCCGGCTGATTGAGGAGGAGAGAGATGCAGAGAGGAACGTTTTAGCCACCCATGCCTGCACGACTTGTTTACATGGGCCAATGAACGTTTTCTATGAGGTAATAGCTCTCGTAGGACCAAGAGTCTCTCTCTCTCCCTCTCCCTCTCTCTCTCTCTCTCTCTCTCTCTCTCTCTCTCTCTCTCTCTCTCTCTCTCTCTCTCTCTCTCTCTCTCTCTCTCTCTCTCTCCCTCTCTCCCTCTCTCCCTCTCTCTCTCTCTCTCTCTCTCTCTCTCTCTCTCTCTCTCTCTCTCTCTCTCTCTCTCTCTCTCTCTCTTCCTGTTTGGTCATTACGATCTCCTTTAACCATTATCTTTTACCTTCTGTCTTCCTTTTCCTCCGTCACTCCCTCCTCTCCTCTCTCCCTCTCCTTCCATCTCTTCTGGCATCTCAAATTTTGGAGGTTCAGTTCAATCCAGTTCAGTTTATTAGTTGTTTTTGTCTTTCTTGTTCGCCTCTGGACTAATTGATTTTACTCTCTCATTTTGCAGTGATATATATATATATATATATATATATATATATATATATATATATATATATATATATATATATATATATATATATATATATATATATATATATATATATATATATATATATATATATATATATATATATATATATATATATATATATATATATATAACAAGTAGACACACAACTTCCTGTGCCTTCTTTTCTTTTGCAATCTCTCCTACTTCTCCTCCCTCCTCTCCTCGTTGGGGGTTTTACTATAAACTAGTTCTTTTATCTTGCCTTACCTTTTGCCTCTTTCTGTTTTCCCTTATCTCTTTCACCCACCTACCCTCCCTCGCATTCTCCTCTCCCCTCTCCCTCTCTCCTCCACGTCTCTCCCTTCCCCCTCCTCCCCCCCTCCGTCCCCCCCCCCCTCCATTGTATTCACCAAAGTCTTCAGCTGCTGTTTTACTGCCTCAAGAAGCTAACTTTTTTACTTTTCTTTCCGAGGAAAATTTCCCCTCGATGCCTCAAGCTACTTCCTTCCTTCCCCTTCCTGCCCGCTGTTCCTCTTCCTCTTCTTTTTCGTCCTTTTCTTTGTCCTCCTCGTTCCATCTTTCAATCTCCGGTAAGGTGTCTCCCTACTGTCTCGGATTCTTTCCACCTCCTTCTTCCGTCTACCGTCTCGTTCTCTTGACGCGCCACCTCTTTTCCCCACCTCCGTCTTCCCCTCTCTCCACCTCCGTCTCCCCCTCTCCCCACTCCCCATGGGCCTCCTCCAAGGACCTCCCCAAGGTATGTGGTACTGCCAAGACATAGAGCTTTCTCCCCTCCGATTTGAATCATGCTTTGGGATCGAATCGAAATTATAAAGCAAGATAAGTCATGTATCATTTCAACCTTTTTATCAAAGGATCAGTAAACCTTTTCCATAGGCAGCCTCCCCTCTTTTTCCCTCTATTACCTTCTCCTCCATTCATCGTTTATCTGTCCCTCTCTTCTACACAACATTAATACCTTCCCATTCATCTCTGCACGTCCCTTCCTCTTGTCTTATCTCTTGTCCACCATTCATCACCGTCTGTTCTTTCCTTCTGTTCCTGCACCTTCTCTACCTCCATATTTCCTCCTCAACCCCTTTCTTTACCCCCCCCCTCATCCCATCTTTCTCTCTCGGGGTCTCTTGCTACTTCCCTAACCCCCTATTGTTAGGACCGAAGGGATAAGAGGGGGAAGGGGTAATAGATGAGGTGAGAGCAGGGGGCAACACTCCCCCTGTGTGTGTGTGTGTGTGTGTGTGTGTGTGTATGTGTGTGTGTGTGTGTGTGTGTGTGTGTGTGTGTGTGTGTGTGTGTGTGTGTGTGTGTGTGTGTGCGCGTGTGTGTGTGTGTGTGTGCGTGTGTGTGTGTGTGTGTGTGTGTGTGTGTGTGTGCGTGTGTGTGTGTGTGTGCGTGTGTGTGTGTGTGTGTGTGTGTGTGTGTGTGTGTGTGTGTGTGTGTGTGTGTGTGTGTGTGTGTGTGTGTGTGCGCGTGTGTGTGTGTGTGTGTGTGTGTGTGTGTGTGTGTGTGTGTGTGTGTGTGTGTGTGTGTGTGTGTGTGTGTGTGTGTGTGTGTGTGAACATACAGCGGTGAGCAGGCACGCACGCCAGAATAATTACACAGAAGATAAACCTTCGGGGTGGGGGAGGGGGATGGAGGGGTGAGGGGGGGGGGACGGATCAGATACGAACTAGGGAAAGGCGCTTAACATCATTTGGAGACTGAGCCTAGTCACTCATGTGTTCCTCGACATACTTAAAACAGCGGAGATAGCACCACTCAACATAGGAGGTAACATAGCATATGGGAAAAGAAATTTGGATGGACAGCACTAGCATAACACATAAAAATCTTTGACAGAGGGCTCATTAAGATCACAAAACACATGGAATCACCCTATCTACTTAGCCCTAGACAACATGGGTTAAGAACAGGGCGCTCTTAACTCTCGCAATTGCTAAACTTACTGTGACATGGTCTTAGCTGCCTTGGAAGGCAAGCATAACACAGATTTCACGAAAGCTTTCCACAAGTGTGACCATGGTATCATTACACACACAAAATATGCTCAGAAGGCATTACTGGCAAAGAATTGAAAATGGATCTTTAATGTCCTGATGAACAGGATTCAGAGTGTAATAATCGACACAGTGTAAAACCCGGACCATCAACAGTGAAGAGCTCAGTCCCTCAGGATACTGTGCTTGCTCCAGTACGTTTATTTCCAGTACATTAAAGAGGATACAGTAAACCTTCAACTGATATCAATAAGATCCTTCAATGGGCCACAGAAAATAATTTGTTTTATGAGGACAAAGCTCTGAGCAATGGAAAAAAAACGAAAATATCAAAACAGAAAACGCATATAACACAGTTGTCAAATCACACCACAGAATCAAACAGCACTGTAAAGGCTCTGAAAGTAATCATGTCAGAAGACTTTACCTTTACAGAACATCATAAAGTAGCTGTCATGAGTGCAAGAAAAATGACAGGTTGGATAACAAGGACCTTCCAAACAAGGGACGCCATACCAATGATGATACTTTGTAAGACACTAGAGCTCTCTAGGGTGGAATATTGTTGCACTCTAACAGCCCCATTCACAGCCGGAGAAATTGGTGTGAGAGTAGGGATAGTGTGTGAGTGTGGGAGAGAGTTAGTGTGCGTGCGTGCACGTGCATACAAGCTTCCATATACACACACACACACACACACATACACGCACACACGCACACACATAGTGTTAGTATGAACATAGTCATCACCCACATCAATACATATACTTTTATCTACTTACGCAGGTTTTTGTAATAATACTTATACTTTTTCCTTCTAGAAATAAGTATAACTTTTTCTAAAAATAAAAATACTAAAAATTTGTAGATACGAAATTCTATAAATCTAAAAATTTTACCTTTAAGTTCTGTAAAAATAAATTTAGAATTTGTACATCATAGTGGAAGCATAATATAGCGGAGAGTTTCAAAAGGTCATTAAAACTTTCGCTATATACATTTTTGCGGGGTTAAATGCCATTAAGGGCTCAAATATAATCCCTATTACTCATCCCTACGAAATATGCAAGATTTTTTTGTTGAAATATTTTTGGAGGAAAACAGCCCCAATGTAGTTGCAATAAGAACCATAATTGTGTGATATATATATATATATATATATATATATATATATATATATATATATATATATATATATATATATATCCCCCACACAATAGTCGCTTTGTTTTCATAGGACCAACATGTAGCATAATTTTGTATGCAACTGACCTCCCACTTAAATAAATCAGATGAATTTTTTTCATTCTTTTCATTCCATGCTTGAGAACGAACCATGTAGATTCGAAACGTTGTGAACAAATTGGTACGTATAATACATTATATAACTAATTTTGTTCCATTTTTTCTTCATTACCGAACAAATGGGACACTCGGAGAAAACCTCTTCTGATTAAACTAAGATCCTCGAGCACTAGTTAGTGGAATTGAAGCCTAAACAGGAAAATAATCAACGGGAATAAGTAGTTATATCCAAGCAAACAGGCTCATTTGGAGGTTTCCAAATGTCATACTTAACAACTCTCTATGTTCAGTTGACCAGACCACACACTAGAAGTTGAAGGGACGACGACGTTTCGGTCCGTCCTGGACCATTCTCAAGTCGATCGACTTGAGAATGGTCCAGGACGGACCGAAACGTCGTCGTCCCTTCAGCTTCTAGTGTGTGGTCTGGTCAACATACTTCAGCCACGTTATTGTGACTCATCGTCTCTATGTTCAGGTTCTGGCATCCCCCCAAGCAGTCTATCGTCAACTCTACCGTCAACTCGGGAGATCATATATACCCTAACCATGTACATATACTGTATTATACGACTATATTATACACTATGTTCGTTGGTGTGTGACTCTCCTTCCCTGCCTTAACTATCACTGAGCAGGTAACTACCGGCACAAGTAGTTATGGGTCACGCCACCCGCGCTTCGGAAGGGCGAGTGAGGTAACATCAGGTATAGGCGACGCCACACTCGACTTGTGATAGCTTGGTCCAACAGGCTGTTGCTTGGAGCGGCCCGCAGGCAAACATATCCACTACAGCCAGGGGGGGCCAGATTCACGAAAACACTTAGGCAAAAACTTACGAACCTGTACATCTTTTGTTAATCTTTGGCGGCTTTGTTTCCGATTATTAAACAGTTAATGAGCTCCGAAGCACCAGGAGGCTGTTTATAACAATAACAACAGTTAAATGGGAAGTTTTCATGCTTGTAAACTGTTCAATAAATGTAACCAAAGCCGTCAAAGATTGAAGAAAGATGAACACGTTTGTAAGTGCTTGCGTAAGTGCTTTCGTGAATCTGGCCCCTGGTTGGTCCGGCACCTCTTGTAAGAACTTATCTAAGTGTCTCATGAAGACATCCACCTTTGTTCCAGCAATATTTCTAATGCTTGCTGGGAGGGTGTTGGGTGCAAAGTGAAATTCCTCTGGTCTTACCAAACTGTTCCTGCAGTTTGGTAACATTTATGGATTTTGGTAATACAACTCGTGCTGTTCTGTACGTCATTATTTCATTATCCGAATTATTGAGTTATAATTTGTGTTTAGGTTTCGTTAAATTATTTATGTCGTTACTATTAAATTTAAATTTTAAATTTAAATTTTGCTCCGAGGGGCGAGTTTATTGGGCAGCGCCACTCATCTTGTGAGTGGACACACCGCCATAGTGACAGTATTGGGCAGCGCCACTCATCTTGTGAGTGGACACACCACCATAGTGACAGTATTGGGCAGCGCCACTCATCTTGTGAGTGGACACACCGCCATAGTGACAGTATTGGGCAGCGCCACTCATCTTGTGAGTGGACACACCGCCATAGTGACAGTATTGGGCAGCGCCACTCATCTTGTGAGTGGACACACCACCATAGTGACAGTATTGGGCAGCGCCACTCATCTTGTGAGTGGACACACCGCCATAGTGACAGTATTGGGCAGCGCCACTCATCTTGTGAGTGGACACACCGCCATAGTGACAGTATTGGGCAGCGCCACTCATCTTGTGAGTGGACACACCGCCATAGTGACAGTATTGGGCAGCGCCACTCATCTTGTGAGTGGTCACACCGCCATAGTGACAGTATTGGGCAGCGCCACTCATCTTGTGAGTGGACACACCGCCATAGTGACAGTATTGGGCAGCGCCACTCATCTTGTGAGTGGACACACCGCCATAGTGACAGTATTGGGCAGCGCCACTCATCTTGTGAGTGGACACACCGCCATAGTGACAGTATTGGGCAGCGCCACTCATCTTGTGAGTGGACACACCGCCATAGTGACAGTATTGGGCAGCGCCACTCATCTTGTGAGTGGACACACCGCCATAGCAGCATGTACAACACTCCCCAATAGGAAGAAAACCCGCTGTCGATACTATTTTATGTGTGCAAGACAGGTGTATTACAGGTGTTTAAGTTTTGTGGTTGTTGTATTAAATTAATTTTCCTTTAATTATGGATTTTGTCATTGGTACCTGCCTTAGCCGATAAGATAGATAATATACCCATAGAGGTCTCTGTCCATACTAATATATTAAACGGTAAATAAAATAGGTGGATCTTCCTGATACAGTCAAGTGATTAGCACGACATGGCTTTCCACTCCAGGGGGAGAGAGAGGGGGAGGGGGGTGGAGGGAACCCGGTGAGGGGGTCGTGAACACGGGGTGATGAACACGGGGTGATGAACACGGGGTGATGAACACGGGGTGATGAACACGGGGTGATGAACACGGGGGAGTGAAGACTGGGCAGGCAGTGAACACGAGGTTGAAGGGAATAAAAAAATGGTTAAAAGAGTGAAAGAGCAGAGATTATGAGAGTCGCATGGAAAGGGAGAGGAGAGAGGGGAGGGTGAGAAGGGAGAGGAGAGACGGGAGGGTGAGAAGGGAGAGGAGAGAGGGGAGGGTGAGAAGAGAGAGGAGAGACGGGAGGGTGAGAAGGGAGAGGAGAGACGGGAGGGTGAGAAGGGAGAGGAGAGAGAGGAGGGTGAGAAGAGAGAGGAGAGAGGGGAGGGTGAGAAGAGAGAGGAGAGAGGGGAAAGTGAGAAAGGGGGAGAGCAGAGAGGGGAGGGTGAGAAGAGAGAGGAGAGAGGGGAGAGTGAGAAAGGGGGAGAGCAGAGAGGGGAGGGTGAGAAGAGAGAGGAGAGAGGGGAGAGTGAGAAAGGGGGAGAGGAGAGAGGGGAAACGACACAGGACGTCATTTAATGAACGCCTGTTTTCCCCTCAATAATCAAATAACACAACACTGAACCACACAGCCGGAAAGCTGCGTGTGTTTTGTTTTTGATGGGAGCTGAGGGATTGGCGGGATTGGTGTTTGACTGAAGGATTGGTAGAGGAGTTGAGGGATTGGTGAATGGATCTGGGAATTTGTAAAGAGATTGAGAAATGAGTAAGAGGATTAGGAATGGGTGATTAGGGAAAATGATGAAAATGAGATTGGCTTTGAAAAATATATATGAAGTAATGATAGATAAGGTAATTAGTGAATAGAATGGGGTGGAGAGAAAGAGAGAGAGATAGGCTTGACAAAGACCTACATTTGGGTAATGTGTGAGTGATTCAAACGAGCTCCTTCTCACTTCAAATCCATGAGAACCCCCCCCCCCCAACCCCAACCCCACCCCATGAAACCACCTGAATTGTTATCTAGTAATTTGTAATGGTCTGAAAGCATATTACAGTTCCAGTAATAGTTTACTTGAAACTGACAAATGAATTTTAGTCATTAACCTAGATTATTCACAAATTATACCGTTATTGTATTATAAATCGTTGGTTTAAAATCTAAAACATGTGTGCTGAAAACGTTTTCTTTGAAGAATTTGGTTTTGGATAAACGAAATTTTAGGGTACACTAAAATAGTTTTCGAATAACATATTTCACCTTAACAATAATACACCGTATTAATGTAACCAAACTTAATGAAACCAAACCTTATCCTAAAGTAACCTTAACCTAACCTAACCATGGATAGAGCTATAGATAATAGCACTAATCACGTCGCCATTCCCAATCCATTCCCTTGAGCGGATTCCCTCCCCGAGGACAGGTTGCACAGACTCAGTGAATTCGCAGTATGTTCAGGGAAATATTGACATGCCTTTGTCTATATATATATATATATATATATATATATATATATATATATATATATATATATATATATATATATATATATATATATATATATATATATATATATATATTGGGAGAGAAGACCGTTATAAATCTTGACACACAAAAGATCGTCTTATCAGGCTATAAATTCATTGTTGTCATCCGTTCTCTTTCCCTCCTTCCCCCCTCACCCTACCCCCTCCTCTCCCCTTCCCTCTCATTGGACGTCTCTTCCTTCAGCACCTTCCCTCCCTTCATACAGCACTGTCCCTCCCTTCCTCTTGCCTTTGACCGCCGTTCTTCCCTTTCCTCCCTCTCTCTCTCTCCCCACCCCATCCCTCCTTTTCCTCTCTCTCTCTCTCCCTTCCCCCTCTCCCTCTCTCCCTTCCCCTCTCCTCCCTTTCCGAACCCCTTCTTCCGACCCCCCTTATCCTGACCCATTTCCCCTCGTAATGTCGGGTCGCGAAATTAAAAGAGAACAGCCTCCTTCCACATTTCGCGGCAATTTCGCGGGTGTCTGACACAAAGAGAATGGCGACCGTGAAAAACCCCGCGAATTTCATTATCGCGTTCGAGTAATGCTGCCTTTTTCAGGGAAGAATGGATGTCTGTTTTCGGGAAACGGATAAGTTGCTGGGAGAGGGATGGGTTGCTGGGATAGGGATGGGTTGCTGGGATAGGGATGGGTTGCTGGGATAGGGATTTGTTGCTGGGATAGGGATGGGTTGTTGAAATAAGCATATGAGATTCCGGTACCAGATGGGAGATGAAGTCCTTCAGGAAACGGACAGACTTGTCTCCTGAAGCCTATATACAAAAGAATATCATCAGCGGCATATGCGAGGGTGACTAACATGAGAATTGCCTTTAGAAACTTGTGTAAGGGATAATTACGAACCTTGTATACAACGTATGTGAGACCAGTCCTGGAATATGCAGCTTCAACATGAAGTCCATACCCTGTCAAGCATAAGACGAAGATTGGAAAGGTTCAAAGGTATGCCACTAGATTAGTCCCAGAACTACGAGGTATAAGTTACGAGGAAAGTCTTCGTAAATTGAACGTGAAGAGTTAGAGGAGACACGATTGCCACATACAAAATTATGAGGGGAATTGATTGGGTTGATAAAAAAAACTGATAATTTAGTACGGGTGGTACTCGCATAAGGGGGAATACAGGTGGAAACCAAATACCCAGATGAGCCACAGAGACATTAGAATTTTTGTTTAAATGTCAGAATAGTTAACAAATGGAATGCATTAGGCAGTGATGTGGTGGAGGCTGACTCCATACACAGTTTCAGATGTAGTTATGATAGAGCCCAATAGGCTCAGGAACCTATACACCAGTTGGTCTGTAAACCGGTACACCAGTTAACGTCTGGTTTACCACTATCTAAGCCAGCATTTTCAGAGATTAGAAATCATTGTAACGAGATAATCCTTCTCTGCCGGAATCCGATTATAAAATCTTGGACACATGCAGGAATGGTCAGTCGGATTTGAGAATAATGGAATCTTTATATATCAGGGAGCTGCGACCTCTGCATAATAATAATGGTTTAGCTGCTCTGTTTACTGTGTAAATCACAGTAAACCTTTTGTTTCCATTTACAGTTTACGTTGATATAATTCTTCTATGCTTTAGTTCGCCCTGATTTGTGTGTCTGATGCTCATTTTGAGTGACGACCTGTTTCATAGTGATACTTGTTTAATTAGGACATATAGTTTAACATTTGGTGTTCAGTATTGTGTAATATCTATATTTCTCACAAGGCGCTTAACTGGTAATTTACAAGTTGTTATAAATGGGTTATATTTGTATAAATGTTTTAAATGTTTGCAATTATGATGGAAATTTCGAATTTGGTTCAGGTAATAATATTGAAGATTAGCAAATTATACTTTGTTTAATTACCTTACGTAAGATGAACAGTGTGTTTTGTTTTGTTTGTAACAAGTCATTTTATATATCTTATCGTACTCTAAGTAAGCCTCACCGGTGAGAGCTTTCTGTTTTACTGCTTAATTTTAATTAACCAGCGTTTAAATTTTTTAACGTTTTTAGTTAATTTTAGCGTTTTGTATTCTAGATCTGATGATGAATATTCGAAAGTATTCGAAACGTCGTGAATTTGAATTAAAAAGTAAAGAGGACTTTTAGCATGTGTTAGCTCTTGTAACACACGGTGTAACTCTTCATTTAGTGTAGGGCAGCTGTATAAATGTCCAGATACCTTAGTGTCACACAGCTAGCTCTTGACACACACTGTGTGTGCAGGCGAGGAGTCACAATAACGTGGCTGAAATATGTTGACCAGACCACACACGAGAAAGTGAAGGGACGACGACGTTTCGGTCCGTCCAGGACCATTCTCAAGTCGATTCTCAAGACCATTCACAATCGACTTGAGAATGACCCAGGACGGACCGAAACGTCGTTATCTCTTCACTTTCTAGTGTGTGGTCTGGTCGACACACACTGTGTAACCCTTCATATACCGTAGTCTAGAATAACTACATATATGCCAATATATCTAGACTTTTTAATTATACAAATGTAATTATTAATGTCTTAACATGTTTCTACTTTTTAATCGCTTTGAAAATCAATGTTAGTTTTATGTGAGATATCCTGTGGTGTAACAGAGTCGTGACGGAGGCAATTAGTTTTGGGTGTAGGCTGGGTGAGGGTGTAGGGTGGGTGAGGGGGTATGCTGGGTGAGGGTGTAGGGTGGGTGAGGGTGTAGGGTGGGTGAGGGGGTATGCTGGGTGAGGGTGTAGGGTGGGTGAGGGTGTAGGGTGGGTGAGGGTGTATGCTGGGTGAGGGTGTAGGGTGGGTGAGGGTGTAGGGTGGGTGAGGGTGTAGGGTGGGTGAGGGTGTATGCTGGGTGAGGGTGTAGGATGGGTGAGGGTGTAGGGTGGGTGAGGGTGTATGCTGGGTGAGGGTGTAGGCTGGGTGAGGGTGTAGGGTGGGTGAGGGTGTATGCTGGGTGAGGGTGTAGGGTGGGTGAGGGTGTAGGCTGGGTGAGGGTGTAGGGTGGGTGAGGGTGTAGGGTGGGTGAGGGTGTAGGCTGGGTGAGGGTGTATGCTGGGTGAGGGTGTAGGGTGGGTGAGGGTGTAGGGTAGGTGAGGGTGTAGGGTGGGTAAGGTGTAGGGTGGGTGAGGGTGTAGGCTGGGTGAGGGTGTAGGGTGGGTGAGGGTGTAGGGTAGGTGAGGGTGTAGGGTGGGTGAGGGTCAAGGGTGGGTGAGGGTGTAGGCTGGGTGAGGGTGTAGGGTGGGTGAGGGTGTAGGCTGGGTGAGGGTGTAGGGTGGGTGAGGGTGTAGGGTGGGTGAGGGTGTAGGGTAGGTGAGGGTGTAGGGTGGGTGAGGGTGTAGGGTGGGTGAGGGTGTAGGGTGGGTGAGGGTGTAGGGTAGGTGAGGGTGTAGGGTGGGTGAGGGTGTAGGGTGGGTGAGGGTGTAGGGTGGGTGAGGGTGTAGGGTAGGTGAGGGTGTAGGGTGGGTGAGGGTGTAGGGTGGGTGAGGGTGTAGGGTGGGTGAGGGTGTAGGGTAGGTGAGGGTGTAGGGTGGGTGAGGGTGTAGGCTGGGTGAGGGTGTAGGGTGGGTGAGGGTGTAGGGTGGGTGAGGGTGTATGCAGATGAGGCGGGAGGAGACCCAAATCCTGTTATTCTGGTCATGTCAATGTTCCGGCCTTAGCTGATCCATCTTGTGTGTGTGTGTGTGTGTGTGTGTGTGTGTGTGTGTGTGTGTGTGTGTGTGTGTGTGTGTGTACTCACCTAGTTGTACTCACCTAATTGTGTTTGCGGGGGTTGAGCTCTTGCTCTTTGGTCCCGTCTCTCAACCGTCAATCAACTGGTGTACAGGTTTCTGAGCCTATCGGGCTCTGTCATATCTACACTTGAAACTGTGTATGGAGTCAGCCTCCACCACATCACTTCCTAATGCATTCCATTTGTCAACCACTCGACACTAAAAAAGTTCTTTCTAATATCTCTGTGGCTCATTTGGGCACTCAGTTTCCACCTGTGTCCCCTTGTGTTAAATAGACTGTCTTTATCTACCCTATCAATTCCCTTCAGAATCTTGAATGTGGTGATCATGTCCCCCCTAACTCTTCTGTCTTCCAGCGAAGTGAGGTTTAATTCCCGTAGTCTCTCCTCGTAGCTCATACCTCTCAGCTCGGGTACTAGTCTGGTGGCAAACCTTTGAACCTTTTCCAGTTTAGTCTTATCCTTGACTAGATATGGACTCCATGCTGGGGCTGCATACTCCAGGATTGGCCTGACATATGTGGTATACAAAGTTCTGAATGATTCTTTACACAAGTTTCTGAATGCCGTTCGTATGTTGGCCAGCCTGGCATATGCCGCTGATGTTATCCGCTTGATATGCGCTGCAGGAGACAGGTCTGGCGTGATATCAACCCCCAAGTCTTTTTCCTTCTCTGACTCCTGAAGAATTTCCTCTCCCAGATGATACCTTGTATCTGGCCTCCTGCTCCCTACACCTATCTTCCTTACATTACATTTGGTTGGGTTAAACTCTAACAACCATTTGTTCGACCATTCCTTCAGCTTGTCTAGGTCTTCTTGAAGCCTCAAACAGTCCTCTTCTGTTTTAATCCTTCTCATAATTTTAACATCGTCCGCAAACATTGAGATAAATGAATCGATACCCTCTGGGAGATCATTTACATATATCAGAAACATGATAGGACCGAGTACAGAGCCCTGTGGGACTCCACTGGTGACTTCACGCCAATCGGAGGTCTCACCCCCTCACCGTAACTCTCTGCTTCCTATTGCTTAGATACTCCCTTATCCACTGGAGCACCTTACCAGCTACACCTGCCTGTCTCTCCAGCTTGTGTACCAGCCTCTTATGCGGTACTGTGTTGAAGGCTTTCCGACAATCCAAGAAAATGCAGTCCGCCCAGCCCTCTCTTTCTTGCTTAATCTTTGTCACCTGATCGTAGAATTCTATCAAGCCTGTAAGGCAAGATTTACCCTCCCTGAACCCATGTTGGCGATTTGTCACGAAGTCCCTTCTCTCCAGATGTGTTACCAGGTTTTTTCTCACGATCTTCTCCATCACCTTGCATGGTATACAAGTCAAGGACACTGGCCTGTAGTTCAGTGCCTCTTGCCTGTCGCCCTTTTTGTATATTGGGACCACATTCGCCGTCTTCCATATTTCTGGTAGGTCTCCCGTCTCCAGTGACTTACTATACACAATGGAGAGTGGCAAGCAAAGTGCCTCTGCACACTCTTTCAGTATCCATGGTGAGATCCCATCTGGACCAACAGCCTTTCTAACATCCAGATCCAGCAGGTGTCTCTTGACCTCCTCTCTCGTAATTTCGAACTCTTCCAAGGCCGCCTGGTTTACCTCCCTTTCTCCTAGCACAGTGACCTCGCCTTGTTCTATTGTGAAGACCTCCTGGAACCTCTTGTTGAGTTCTTCACACACCTCTCTGTCATTCTCTGTATACCTGTCCTCGCCTGTTCGAAGTTTCAATACCTGTTCTTTCACTGTTGTTTTCCTTCTGATGTGACTGTGGAGTAGCTTTGGTTCGGTCTTGGCTTTGTTTGCTATATCATTTTCAAAACTTTTCCCTGCTTCTCTTCTCACCCTGACGTACTCATTCCTGGTTCTCTAGTATCTCTCTCTGCTTTCTGGTGTTCTGTTATTCCAGAAGTTCCTCCACGCCTTTTTGTTCAGTTTCTTCGCTTCCATACATGCCCTATTATACCATGGATTCTTCTGTTGCTTCTCGGATTTTTCCCTTTGGGCCGGGATGAACCTGTTTACTGCCTCCTGACAATTTGGGTAACATAGTCCATCATACCCTGTACAGACTTATCTCTGAGGTCTGTGTCCCAAGGTATTTCACTTAGGAAACTTCTCATCTGTTCATAATTTCCCTTTCGGTATGCCAGCCTTTTGATTCCTAGTTCTTTTTTGGGGGAGATAAGTCCTAGCTCTACCAGGTACTCAAAGTCCAATACACTGTAGTCACTCATTCCCAAGGGCGCTTCCATCTTAACTTCTCTTATATCCCACTCATTTAGGGTAAATATCAAATCAAGCATTGCTGGTTCATCTTCTCTCATTCTTGTTGGTTCTTTGATGTGCTGGCTTAGAAAGTTTCTTGTTGCCACGTCCAGCAGCTTAGCCCTCCATGTTTCTGGTCCTCCACGCGGGTCTCTGTTCTTCCAATCTATCTTCCCATGGTTGAAGTCTCTCATGATTAGTAGTCCAGATCCATTCCTGCTAGCAACAGAAGCTGCTCTTTCTATTATGTTAATGGTGGCCATGTTGTTTCTATCATATTCCTGTCTAGGTCTTCTGTCATTTGGTGGTGGATTATATATGACTACGACTATAATTTTTTTCCCTCCGTTACGGTACCTGCTATGTAGTCACTGAAACCATGTGCGTGTGTGTGTGTGTGTGTGTGTGTGTGTGTGTGTGTGTGTGTGTGTGTGTGTGTGTGTGTGTGTGTGTGTGTGTGTGTGTGTGTGTACTCACCTAATTGTGCTTGCGGGGGTTGAGCTTTCGCTCTTTGGTCCCGCCTCTCAACTGTCAATCAACTGGTGTACAGATTCCTGAGCCTACTGGGCTCTATCATATCTACACTTGAAACTGTGTATGGAGTCAGCCTCCACCACATCACTGCCTAATGCATTCCATTTATTAACTACTCTGACACTGAAAAATTCTTTCCAACGTCTCTGTGGCTCATCTGGGTACTAAGTTTCCACCTGTGTCCCCTTGTTCGTATTCCACCCGTGCTGAAGAGTTTGTCTTTGTCCACCCTGTCAATTCCCCTGAGAATTTTGTAGGTGGTTATCATGGGAGCCGGTCGGCCGAGCGGACAGCACGCTGGACTTGTGATCCCGTGGTCCTGGGTTCGATCCCAGGCGCCGGCGAGAAACATTGGGCAGAGTTTCTTTCACTCTATGCCCCTGTTACCTAGCAGTAAAATAGGTACCTGGGTGTTAGTCAGCTGTCACGGGCTGCTTCCTGGGGGTGGAGGCCTGGTCGAGGACCGGGCCGCGGGGACACTAAAAGGCCCCGAAATCATCTCAAGATAATCTCAAGATATGTCTCCCCTTACTCTTCTGTTTTCCAGGGATGTGAGGTTCAGCTCCTTTAGCCTTTCCTCAAAGTTCATTCCTCTCAGTTCCGGGACAAGCCTGGTGGCATACCGCTGAATCTTCTCTAGCTTTGTCTTGTGTTTAACTGGGTATGGACTCCAGGCTGGAGCTGCATACTCCAGGATTGGTCTTACATAAGTGTTATACAGTGTGTGAGTGTGTGTGTGTGTGTGTGTGTGTGTGTGTGTGTGTGTGTGTGTGTGTGTGTGTATGTGTATGTGTATGTGTGTGTGTGTGTGTGTGTGTGTGTGTGTGTATGTGTGTGTGTGTGTGTGTGTGTGTGTGTGTGTGTGTGTGTGTGTGTGTGTGTGTATGTGTGTGTGTGTTTGTCTATTCTTATCGAAGTAAGAAAAACTGCTTCATATGTCTCTTCATTGCACGTTATTGCTAGCAATGAAATCAAATTCAAATTTTTTACTTGCACCCTAAACAACATTCCATGCATTAGTAACCCCTCCCCCCCCCCACTAGCCCCTTCCCATAAAAAATCCCCTCCTCCCCCTCCCCCTCCCCCCATCACCCCCACCCCCATACTTTTATTCAACGTAAATTTGTAAATATGATAGGAAACATTCTGCCTCTCAAATGTTAAAGATAAGACCGTGTCGAAAATATGATTTCAGGTCCTGCGAGGCGGGCCAGAGCGGGGAGGCCTTTGGGACCTGCCGGGGCCTGAAATTTGGCTCGGGTCATTCTATTTTGTAAATCAGTCCAGTGGTGATATCATTCGCGCTTTTTAGTGCCGACAGTCTCTTTGATGATGGGGAGGCTGGCTGATTATTTCTCAAATGGTCGTTTTTAGAGTCTTGGCTGTTTTTTTTAAAGACCCATAAGAGGAGGGGACAGTTTAACCAAGCCTTTTGCCTTTTTTTCCTATTTCCCCTTTTATGGTTCTTTTAAAGACCCATAAGAGGGGGACAGTTTAACCAAGCCTTATGCCTTTTTCTCCTATTTCCCCTTTTACTTCTTTCTATCCTACTTATTTTTACTCTGTTTCCCATTTTCTTCCCTATTTCTATCTTATTTCATTTTTTTTATCTTCCTACCCTATTCTTCTTCCATCTTTCTCAACTGAGGGAGGAAGGAAATGTTGAGGAGAAGGAGAGGTAGATGATTCAGCCAATAGGGAAGTTCTACGTCGACTTCTCATCTTAAGGAATTTTTACTTAGGGAAACTCGACGCATCGTGGGAAATACAGATGGGATGCAGGGAGATGTAGGCCGGCTTGTAGGGAAGTTTTGGGATGGGGGGGGGGGGGGAATGGGAGGGAATTTTTTATATGACACAAAGGCGTAGCAGGGGGAAATTTTCAGGCTTCATTTAGTTGCGAAGCGCTCACGATGCGGAAGCATTTGGGGATTTTTCTTGATGGAGAGAAACTGAAGAAATGGAAACTTGGGGAAAATTTCCCGGCGGTAATATTAGGAAGGCAGGGGAAAATTTTGAGAGATAAAATTTTTGGAAGGAGGGGAAAATTCTAAAGGTTTTTGTAGGGACAACATTCTCGCATGAAAAAATTTCTGGAGTTTTCTGAAGCAAAGACTTCTGAGAGAAGAGAGAAATTCAGGAAAATATTCTGAAGGTTTTCAACAAGAGAGATGGCAACCATACATAAATGTATACCCAAATACATACATACGTGTATAAAATTATACATAATTACATCAAGAGGACTGTCAAGTCCTCCACTGTCTTAAGATACGTGGGTTTTGCTAATTGCGGATTCAACATCCAATGAGTAGAATGTTCTACCAGCTGAGTAGATTGATCTACCCGCTGGGTAGATTGATCTACCCGCTGGGTAGATTGATCTACCCGCTGGGTAGATTGTTTTACCCACTGAGTAGATTTTGTTTACCTGCTGACTAGGTTGCTTTTAACACCTCAGTATATTGCTGTACCCGTCGAGTGAAATGCTTTAAATGTCGAGTGAAATGTTTTAAATGTCGAGTGAAATGCTTTACCCGTCGAGTGAAATGCTTTACCCGTCGAGTGAAATGCTTTACCTGTCGAGTGAAATGCTTTACCTGTCGAGTGAAATGCTTTACCTGTCGAGTGAAATGCTTTACCTGTCGAGTGAAATGCTTTAAATGTCGAGTGAAATTCTTTACCTGTCGAGTGAAATGCTTTACCCGTCGAGTGAAATGCTTTACCCGTCGAGTGAAATGCTTTACCCGTCGAGTGAAATGCTTTACCCGTCGAGTGAAATGCTTTACCTGTCTAGTGAAATGCTTTACCCGTCGAGTGAAATGCTTTACCCGTCGAGTGAAATGCTTTACCCGTCGAGTGAAATGCTTTACCCGTCGAGTGAAATGATTTACCTGTCGAGTGAAATGCTTTATTCGTTGAGTGAAATGCTTTAAATGTCGAGTGAAATGCTTTATCCGTCGAGTGAAATGCTTTACCCGTCGAGTGAAATGCTTTACCCGTCGAGTGAAATGCTTTACCTGTCGAGTGAAATGCTTTACCCGTCGAGTGAAATGCTTTACCCGTCGAGTGAAATGCTTTAACCGTCGAGTGAAGTGCTTTACCTGTCGAGTGAAATGCTTTACCTGTCGAGTACACTGTTTGATATCCATCGTACTGGCAGCGTTCAGAAAACAGCAAGTTATGTTTCGAGTCTAGAAACAATGGTGTGGGTGGATACTGTAAAGATAGTTGTAAATAACTGGTTGTTGATTAGAATGTTGTGGCGTAGAAGGCTCTGTGTAAGTCGTATGGAGGCTGAGCAGTGTGACTGGTGACTAACACACACACACACACACACACACACACACACACACACACACACACACACACACACACACACACACACAGTTGGAGATGCAGGCTAGAGTGAAAGGGAAGGTACTCCGGTGGATAGAGGAGTACCTAAGCAACAGGAGACAACGAGTCTGTGTGAGGGGTGAGGTCTCAGATTGGCGAGACGTCACAAGTGGAGTCCCGCAGGGGTCAGTCCTTGGACCTATACTGTTTCTGGTATATGTAAATGATCTCCCAGAGGGTATAGATTCGTTCCTCTCAATGTTTGCCGACGATGCAAAAATTATGAGGGGGATTGAAACAGAGGATGATAGTAGGAGGCTACAAGATGACCTGGATAGACTGAGTGAATGGTCCAACAAATGGCTGTTGAAGTTCAACCCGAGTAAATGCAAAGTAATGAAACTAGGCAGTGGAAACAGGAGGCCAGGCACAGGATACAGAATAGGAGATGAAGTACTTAATGAAACAGACAGAGAGAAAGATCTAGGAGTTGATATCACACCAAACCTGTCTCCTGAAGCCCACATAAAGAGAATAACGTCTGCGGCATATGCGAGGCTGGCTAACATCAGAACGGCGTTCAGGAACCTGTGTAAGGAATCATTCAGAATCTTGTACACCACATATGTAAGACCAATCCTGGAGTATGCGGCCCCAGCATGGAGTCCGTACCTTGTCAAGCACAAGACGAAGCTGGAAAAAGTCCAAAGGTATGCTACTAGACTAGTCCCAGAACTAAGAGGCATGAGTTATGAGGAAAGGCTGCGGGAAATGCACCTTACGACACTGGAAGACAGAAGAGTAAGGGGGGACATGATCACAACCTACAAAATCCTCAGGGGAATCGACCGGGTAAACAAGGATGAACTATTCAACACTGGTGGGACGCGAACAAGGGGACACAGGTGGAAGCTGAGTACCCAAATGAGCCACAGAAACGTTAGAAAGAACTTTTTCAGTGTCAGAGTAGTTAGTAAATGGAATGCATTAGGAAGTGATGTGGTGGTGGCTGAGGCTGACACAGTTTCAAATGTAGATATGATAGAGCCCAGTAGGCTCAGGAATCTGTACACCAGTTGATTGACGGTTGAGAGGCGGGACCAAGGAGCCAGAGCTCAACCCCCGCAAGCA
>NC_091189.1:20383899-20388899 GCF_040958095.1 Procambarus clarkii
AGGAGGGTTGGCATCATGCAGCATCACAGGAGAGTTGGCATCCAGCAGCATCACAGGAGGGTTGGCATCACGCAGCATCACAGGAGGGTTGGCATCATGCAGCATCACAGGAGGGTTGGCATCCAGCAGCATCACAGGAGGGTTGGCATCCAGCAGCATCACAGGAGAGTTGGCATCCAGCAGCATCACAGGAGGGTTGGCATCCAGCAGCATCACAGGAGGGTTGGCATCCAGCAGCATCACAGGGGGGTTGGCATCCAGCAGCATCACAGGAGGGTTGGCATCCAGCAGCATCACAGGAGGGTTGGCATCCAGCAGCATCACAGGAGAGTTGGCATCCAGCAGCATCACAGGAGGGTTGGCATCCAGCAGCATCACAGGAGGGTTGGCATCCAGCAGCATCACAGGGGGGTTGGCATCCAGCAGCATCACAGGAGGGTTGGCATCCAGCAGCATCACAGGGGTTGGCATCCAGCAGCATCACAGGAGGGTTGGCATCCAGCAGCATCACAGGGGGGTTGGCATCCAGCAGCATCACAGGGGTTGGCATCCAGCAGCATCACAGGGGTTGGCATCCAGCAGCATCACAGGGGTTGGCATCCAGCAGCATCACAGGGGTTGGCATCCAGCAGCATCACAGGAGGGTTGGCATCCAGCAGCATCACAGGGGGGTTGGCATCCAGCAGCATCACAGGAGGGTTGGCATCCAGCAGCATCACAGGGGTTGGCATCCAGCAGCATCACAGGGGTTGGCATCCAGCAGCATCACAGGGGTTGGCATCCAGCAGCATCACAGGAGGGTTGGCATCCAGCAGCATCACAGGAGGGTTGGTATCCAGCAGCATCACAGGAGGGTTGGCATCCAGCAGCATCACAGGGGTTGGCATCCAGCAGCATCACAGGGGTTGGCATCCAGCAGCATCACAGGAGGGTTGGCATCCAGCAGCATCACAGGAGGGTTGGCATCCAGGAGCATCACAGGGGTTGGCATCCAGCAGCATCACAGGGGTTGGCATCATGCAGCATCACAGGGGTTGGCATCCAGCAGCATCACAGGGGTTGGCATCCAGCAGCATCACAGGGGTTGGCATCCAGCAGCATCACAGGAGGGTTGGCATCACGCAGCATCACAGGAGGGTTGGCATCACGCAGCATCACAGGGGTTGGCATCATGCAGCATCACAGGGGTTGGCATCAAGCAGCATCACAGGGGTTGGCATCCAGCAGCATCACAGGAGGGTTGGCATCACGCAGCATCACAGGAGGGTTGGCATCAAGCAGCATCACAGGAGGGTTGGCATCCAGCAGCATCACAGGAGGGTTGGCATCATGCAGCATCACAGGAGGGTTGGCATCCAGCAGCATCACAGGAGGGTTGGCATCCAGCAGCATCACAGGGGTTGGCATCAAGCAGCATCACAGGGGTTGGCATCCAGCAGCATCACAGGAGGGTTGGCATCCAGCAGCATCACAGGAGGGTTGGCATCCAGCAGCATCACAGGAGGGTTGGCATCAAGCAGCATCACAGGAGGGTTGGCATCAAGCAGCATCACAGGAGGGTTGGCATCCAGCAGCATCACAGGGGTTGCATCTCCTAGCAACATTGACGCGGTTGATTCTTCCATACGCAACATAGTTTTTCTTCCCCCTTGCATCATTCTTGCAACATATCTCAGCGACTCACAAGCATCATTCATCATTCTGTATCCTCTCTCGTCATCTTGCACAATGCAACACTGCTTATCTTCCTGCAACACTATGCTATGTGTGCGAGCCTATGTGAGATTGTAAGGTCGAAATTCAGTTCGTATGTGTGTGTGTACTCATCTAGATGGTTTTGTGGTGGTTGAGCTCCGATTCCTTCGGCCCGCCTCTCAAATGTCAGGGAACTGATGTACTGATTCCTGAGCCTATTGGGTTGTATGATATCTACATTTGAAAGTGTGTGTGTGGAGTCTGCCTCCACCACATCAGGTCCAGTGTGTGTGTGTGTGTGTGTGTGTGAGTGTGTGTGTGTGTGTGTGTGTGTGTGTGTGTGTGTGTGTGTGTGTGTGTGTGTGTGTGTGTGTGTGTGTGTGTGTGTGTGTGTGTGTGCGCGCGCGTGTGTGTGTATGTGTATGTGTGTATGTGTGTGTGTATGTGTGTGTGTGTGTGTATGTGTGTGTGTATGTGTGTGTGTGTGTGTGTGTGTGTGTGTGTGTGTGTGTGTGTGTGTGTGTGTGTGTGTGTGTGTGTGTGTGTGTGTGTGTGTGACTTGGTCTCTCACTTAATAAGTCACATTTCCTATGGAACCGACCAGTACGTCAAAAATGCGACCTATGAGTGACAACTGACGCACCAAAATCATGAATCTCCATGCATCGGCCTCGATGGGTTAGGTGGGTTGCTTGGGATCATACGCTGCATTTTGACGGAGTGACAAATCCAGCGAACCGCTGGTTTACGAGCACCAAACCACAACAGAGCGGTGGATCCATCCCTCCCAACTCTCCCTCCATTGTCTGCCCGTCTCCAGAGACGTCAAGGTAGCGAGAGACGTGTATAATTTGTTCAGTTTTCAAGGCGAAAAAAAAGTTATAATTTTCGCGGGTAGGGTGTGTGCCAGAGTCCCGAGGCAGCCAGGCTCCTCACAGCGACGCTGGCCGGTCTGGCGGAGGAGCGCGCCTCAGTTGCAATACCTGGGTCTTCTCTCTTCCTCCTCCTTGCATACTCCTGTCTCTCCCCTCTCTGTCTTATTTTCCTCCTCCCCCTTCCTTCTATTCCTCTGGCCTTCCTGAGGGGCCAGTACTAGTCCCTTTTCACCAGAGACCCGTCAGCACCTTGGCGATATTTTTATTTTTTTTTACAAGGCAGAGATATATGTCCTGTCCGTTTGTGTGTTCTCTCTCTCTCTCTCTCTCTCTCTCTCTCTCTCTCTCTCTCTCTCTCTCTCTCTCTCTCTCTCTCTCTCTCTCTCTCTCTCTCTCTCTCTCTCTCTCTCTCTCTCTCTCTCTCTCTTTCTCTCTCTTTCTTTGCCTACCTTAAGGCCAGGTTCTGATCTGTGATTGGTCAGCAGTTTTCTCTTTTACACTTTCGCCCATTTTCTGTCACCTGACATGTGGGCCTGATAGCTGTAGAATGTTGAGGATTCGGTAGTTTTCTTTCCTTAAACTACCTGGACCAGTGCCAGGCTCACTTCCCTGCTGGTGACTGCCTGTTAGCGGCTCTTGGGGTCGCGAAAATGACGACGGTGTATAGTGACCCGCGCTGTTACTCACTGAGAGTAACGCCTGAATCTGAAGACTTCTCAGACGCGTTTTCTTTGGTATAGATGAAGAAGGAGCGGTGACTCTTGTGGTTCCTTGAAGTGGATACATGCAATGGTGAGGAGTGTGAGATAGTGTGTGAGTGTGAGTGTGTTAGAGTTTATATGTGTAAGTGTTTGTGAGAGAGTGAGCTAGTGTGAAAGACCTGGGAGTCGACACAACCCATGTATCACATAAAAATCGCGTCAGCAGCATATAGCAAAGTAGAAGAACAATATCTGGACAACCCATGAGTATGCTGCACCAGCCTGGAACCCCACGCTTATAACAACAAAACTGGGCAAGAAAATCATCATATAACTAGGCTTGTTTCGAAACTAATAGGCCTAAACTGAACAGAAACGCTGAAACAGCGTCTGTTCATCCAACAGTAAGTACACACCTGGTTGTAAATAGATTGGCGGATCGTGTTTAAGGGAAAGGTGAGGAGAGTGAAAGGTATAGTCCTGGGGCCAGATTCACGAAGGAGTTACGCAAACACTTACGAACGTGTACATCTTTTCTCAATCTTTGGCGGCTTTGTTTCCAATTATTAAACAGTTAATGAGCTCCGAAGCATCAGGAGGCTGTTTATAACAATAACAACAATTGAATGGGAAGTTTTCATGTGGTAAACTGTTTAAGAAATGTAGCCTAAGTCGTCAAAGATTGAGGAAAGATGTACACGTTCCTAAGTACTTGCGTAAGTTGACCAGACCACACACTAAAGGTTGAAGGGACGACGACGTTTCGGTCCGTCCTGGACCATTCTCAAGTCACAATCGACTTGAGAATGGTCCAGGACGGACCGAAACGTCGTCGTCCCTTCAACTTTTAGTGTGTGGTCTGGTCAACATACTTCAGCCACGCTATTGTGACTCATCGCCTGCATACTTGCGTAAGTGTTTTTGTGAATGTGGCTCCTGGCCTGGCCGGGGTGGACCCAAGGGTGGAAGGAAGCGGAACACATCAGTACCAGAATCTGTAGCAACATCAAGAACATAAGACCAACAGAGAGGGTATCAGAGGGCCATGAATGAGTACCTCAGAGTGAAAATGGAAACAGAAAAGCCAGTTGTATACATTAATGTAGAACTACCAGAGACTTTGAAGACAGCCTTATACAGGCCTGTGTCTCTTGAATACCAGGCAAGATGATAGAAGAGCATATAAGAAAGAGGCCAGCAGAACATCTGGAGTGAAAAGTGTTCATTACCTATCACCAGCACGGGTTCAGGGATGGCAAATGGTGCCTCGCAAGCTTGAGAGTGACCTGGTGACTAACACCAGACGGGATGGAAGAGAATGGACGGACTGAATATTCTTGGACTGGCAGAAAGCCTTTGTGTGAAGTGACCTCAGCGTGGCGAGATGTTCCAGCGGCGTCCCATCTTGAGGTTATCTTGAGATGATTTCGGAGCTTTTAGTGTCCCCGCGGCCCGGTCCTCGACCAGGCCTCCACCCTCGGGAAGCAGCCCGTGACAGCTGACTAACACCCAGGTACCTATTTTACTGCTAGGTAACAGGCGGCATAGGGTGAAAGAAACTCTGCCCATTGTTTCTTGCCGGCGCCCGGAATCGAACCCGGGACCACAGGATCACAATTCCAGCGTGCTGTCTGCTCGGCCGACCGGCTCCCTCGGCTTCCTCGGCCGACCCATAGGTACACTTCTGGGTGGAAGTGTCTCTGAACAATATGAACGCCTTCCTCTAGGG
>NC_091189.1:20393899-20404259 GCF_040958095.1 Procambarus clarkii
CACCTCTCCCTACCCACTCACTCACCCTGTCACCCCCAGCCACCTCTCATCTCCCTCACCCACTCACTCACTCAGTCACACTCACCCAAGTGACCAAGTGCGTCACTGGAAATTGTCATTCATGTTTAGTGAACATTCACCAGAAAATCCTTACAAATTGTCAGAAAAACTTCAATATATTTTCCGAATTACCACCTAATAAAGTGGACGAGTGAATGACTGTATACATTCACCGGGTGAATGACTGTGTGTACACACACTGAATGACTTTATTCACATTGCAATGTATATTTACCGATGTTTTTGTTGAATGTGTTGAATGTAATAGCGGCAGCTGTCATCAATTGGCCAAGTTGTATTTTTTCAAACTTTCATATCGAGTAATTTTTTTTTTACGGTCATATCTTTGTGTTTTTTGTTGTATTTTTTTTAAACTTTCATGTCTGGTCTTTCTTGTTTTTAAAAAAACTTTCATATCTTGGACTTTTTAGACTTTTTAAACTTTCATATTATGAAATACCGTGTTTGAACTTACTGAATGTTGAACAACTGTGTGTTCACAGTTGTCTGTTAAACTTCTCTATTTACCTAGTTGTATTCACCTAGTTGTGCTTGTGGGGGGTTGAGCTCTGGCTCTTTCGGCCCGCCTCTCAATTGTCAATCAACGATGTTTTATTTTTTCCCCACATACACACCCCCAGGAAGCAGCCCGTAACAGCTGTCTAACTCCCAGGTACCTATTTACTGCTAGGTAACAGACTGAAAGGGTGAAAGAAACTCTGCTCATTTGTTTCCGCCATCGTCGGGGATCGATCCTCGGTGCATAGGACTACGAACCCTAATTGCTGTCCACTTAGCCACCATGCAGGCGCCCTGTATGTTCACAGCTGTATCTATTGAACTACTAGGGCTCGGCCCCGGGGTCGGCGGGTAGGGCTTGGCCCCGGGGTCGGCGGGTAGGGCTCGGCGGGTAGGGCTCGGCCCCGGGGTCGGCGTGAAGGGCTCGGCCCCGGGGTCGGCGGGTAGGGCTCGGCCCCGGGGTCGGCGTGAAGGGCTCGGCCCCGGGGTCGGCGTGAAGGGCTCGGCCCCGGGGTCGGCGTATAGGGCTCGGCCCCGGGTCGGCGAGTAGGGCTCGGCGCCGGGTCGGCGAGTAGGGCTCGGCCCCGGGGTCGGCGGGTAGGGCTCGGCCCCGGGTCGGCGTGTAGGGCTCGGCCCCGGGGTCGGCGGGTAGGGCTCGGCCCCGGGTCGGCGTGTAGGGCTCGGCCCCGGGGTCGGCGGGTAGGGCTCGGCCCCGGGTCGGCGTGTAGGGCTCGGCCCCGGGTCGGCGGGTAGGGCTCGGCCCCAGGTCGGCGTGTAGGGCTCGGCCCCGGGTCGGCGTGTAGGGCTCGGCCCCGGGTCGGCGTGTAGGGCTGGGCCCCGGGTCGGCGTGTAGGGCTCGGCCCCGGGTCGGCGTGTAGGGCTCGGCCCCGGGTCGGCGTGTAGGGCTCGGCCCCGGGTCGGCGTGTAGGGCTCGGCCCCGGGTCGGCGTGTAGGGCTCGGCCCCGGGGTCGGCGGGTAGGGCTGGGCCCCGGGTCGGCGTGTAGGGCTCGGCCCCGGGTCGGCGTGTAGGGCTCGGCCCCGGGTCGGCGTGTAGGGCTCGGCCCCGGGTCGGCGTGTAGGGCTGGGCCCCGGGTCGGCGTGTAGGGCTCGGCCCCGGGTCGGTGTGTAGGGAGGCCATTACCCACACCACGTAAGGTTTAGTTTGCTTGCCAAGTGTCATAACTCATAGCTTCTGGTGGGGGGGGAGGGGATAGGCGGGGAGGGGAAGGAGGAGAGGGGGAGACTGGACGGAAGGAGGGGTGGAAGAAGGGGAGACAGGAAGGGGGGGGGACATAGGAGAAGCCTGGGAGAGGGGTGGAGAGAGAAGAGAAGAGAGGAGAGGAGCGAAGCGGAAAGAAAAGGGAATAGGAGGAGGAGGAGGGAAGGAGAAGGGGAGGGGGAGGGGGAGCGGGAGGGGGAGGGGGAGGGGGAGGGGGAGGGGGAGGGGAAGAATAGCAATGTGGTTATTAACATGATCTATAGCTACTGGGGTGGTAGGGGGGGCCCCCCCCCCCTCCCCCACAATAGTGACCCAACACTACCTACTGAACAAGAGTGATAGTGAGTTATAGTGAATTATAGGTATATGTGAGTTAAAGTGATGGTAATATTGATCGTGAGTGATGGTGAGTTATAAAGAGTAATAGTGATAGTGAGCAATAGTGATGAGTAATGTTTTTTTTTTCTACCACAGACGTGGCCAGACATTTACAATGCTAACCAGCATATATACATTTTCTTCAGTCCTCCATGGACAGGGTGAGAGATGTGTTAAACATATAGTTCAGGGAGTTATTGATACAATCAACCACAGAAGGTGATTGTAGTGCTTTTAAAATGTTGATCTAACCTACAGACAGACATACACAGATTTACGTCTGTCTTACATAAACAGTGTTCGAGGTGTCTTTTACAGTGTCATTAATGTGCGTTTACAAAGGTGACATGCAATTCTGACTAGTTTACACATACCCTGCATAGAAATACATACCAATATTCATATATACACATATTCCAACACATATCCACATATATATACACATACACCTATATGTCTCTCCTACTTTGACAGGGTAAGATAGCTTCTATAGAAACTATAGTGTGTGATTTTAAACACTTAACCACTGAAGGTGATTAAGATGCTTTTACAAGCTCAGGTTATAGATACATACATATATTGTATAACAGATGTATTACATATTGTATAATACATTGTATAGTAGGCATAATACATAGGCAATCTTGGGTACAAGTCCAATACTGGAACAAGTGTTCCAGTATTCATATAGTATTTACAGAGTTCAGCATATATGTATATGTTCAGCATATATGTATATGTTCAGCATATATTCAGCATATATGTATCAGCACGAATATGTATTCGTGCTGGGGCCTGACAGCTGAGTGAACAGCGCTTCGGATTCGTAGTCCTGAGGTTCCAGGTTCGATCCTCGGAGGGGACGAAAACAAATGGGCAGAGTTTCTTTCACCCTGATGCCCCTAGCAGTAAATAGGTACCTGGGAGTTTGACAGATGCTGCGGACTGCTTCCTGGGGTTGTGTAACAACAAGGAGGACTGGTCGAAGACCGGGCCGCGGGGACGCTAAGCCCCGAAATCATCTTAAGATAACCTCAAGAAGAGACTCAGAGAAGAGAAAGTCAGTCAATATGGGACATATTACAATATAATACTCAAGGGAGTGCATGTTTTCTCTTTCACAGTGTTGACACACATGGTGTATTCCGACACTTTCACAGTGTTGACACACGTGGTGTATTCCGACACTTTCACAGTGTTGACACACGTGGTGTATTCCGACACTTTCACAGTGTTGACACACGTGGTGTATTCCGACACTTTCACAGTGTTGACACACGTGGTGTATTCCGACACTTTCACAGTGTTGACACACGTGGTGTATTCCGACACTTTCACAGTGTTGACACACGTGGTGTATTACGACACTTTCACAGTGTTGACACACGTGGTGTATTCCGACACTTTCACAGTGTTGACACACGTGGTGTATTCCGACACTTTCAGTGTTGACACAC
Organism: Procambarus clarkii; assembly: GCF_040958095.1. Classification (NCBI taxonomy): domain Eukaryota; kingdom Metazoa; phylum Arthropoda; class Malacostraca; order Decapoda; family Cambaridae; genus Procambarus; species Procambarus clarkii. The sequence goes on from NC_091189.1 coordinate 20,397,533, forward strand.
GTGGTGTATTCCGACACTTTCACAGTGTTGACACACGTGGTGTATTCCGACACTTTCACAGTGTTGACACACGTGGTGTATTCCGACACTTTCACAGTGTTGACACACGTGGTGTATTCCGACACTTTCACAGTGTTGACACACGTGGTGTATTCCGACACTTTCACAGTGTTGACACACGTGGTGTATTCCGACACTTTCACAGTGTTGACACACGTGGTGTATTCCGACACTTTCACAGTGTTGACACACGTGGTGTATTCCGACACTTTCACAGTGTTGACACACGTGGTGTATTCCGACACTTTCACAGTGTTGACACACGTGGTGTATTCCGACACTTTCACAGTGTTGACACACGTGGTGTATTCCGACACTTTCACAGTGTTGACACACGTGGTGTATTCCGACACTTTCACAGTGTTGACACACGTGGTGTATTCCGACACTTTCACAGTGTTGACACACGTGGTGTATTCCGACACTTTCACAGTGTTGACACACGTGGTGTATTCCGACACTTTCACAGTGTTGACACACGTGGTGTATTCCGACACTTTCACAGTGTTGACACACGTGGTGTATTCCGACACTTTCACAGTGTTGACACACGTGGTGTATTCCGACACTTTCACAGTGTTGACACACGTGGTGTATTCCGACACTTTCACAGTGTTGACACACGTGGTGTATTCCGACACTTTCACAAAGTTGACACACATGGTGTATTCGATATATAGTGATAGATAGTATTAGAGAGTAAAAATGATAATGGGTAATGGTGATAGTAAATGTGATAGTGAGTTAAGAGTTATGAAAGTGAGTAATAGGAATATTGAGTGTTATTGATAGTGAATGATAAAGAGATTGTGAGTGTGATTGATATTGGGTTTGATAGTGAGTAATGTGAGAGTGAGTGATTGTTAAAGTGAAAGTTATGTGATAGAGAAAGTTAATGATTGTTCAGATGAGTGGAAATTATTCTGAATGTGATTGTGAGAGTGATTATTCTCTATACTTTAACTGATTATACTCTATACTTCAACTGATTATACTCTATACTTTCACTATTATACTCCATACTTTCACTGATTATACTCCACACTTTCACTGATTATACTCTATACTTTCACTGATTATACTCTATACTTTCATTAATTATACTCTATACTTTCACTTAATGTATGCTAAGCATACAACTGATTATATGATATATTCTCACTGATTATACATGATAGTTTCACTGAATATATGCTGTACTTTGTCTGATTATAGGCTTTACTTCCCGTGATTACACGTTGTACTATCGCTGCTCATACGCGCTGATTACTAGTCCACATTTCCTGCACACGTGGAACTGGGTGGTATTTTTAGGAGGGGAATTGGGGCGTGTTTTAGCGCCCGGGTTCGAGGCCTGGCATATTTCTTACTTTAAATAGCATTGGCTAGGACCCGTTGCTCGTGTTGATTCAAAAGAGGCTTGCTATTTTGTGTGTGTTTGTGTGTGTGTGTGTGTGTGTGTGTGTGTGTGTGTGTGTGTGTGTGTGTGTGTGTGTGTACTCGCCTAGTTGTGCTTGCGGGGGTTGAGCTCTGGCTCTTTGGTCCCGCCTCTCAACTGTCAATCAACTGGTGTACAGGTTCCTGAGCCTACTGGGCTCAATCATATGTATACTTGAAACTGTGTATGGAGTCAGCCTCCGCCACATCACTGCCTAATGCATTCCATTTGTTAACTACTTTGACACTCAAAAAGTAATTTCTAACGTCCCTGTGGCTCATTTGAGTACTCAATTTCCACCTGTGTCCGCTTGTTCGCGTATTCGTGCTAAACAGGTTATCTTTATGTACCCTGTCAATTCCTCTGAAAATTTTGTAGGTAGTGATCATGTCTTCCCTCACTCTTCTGTCTTCCAATGTCGTGAGGTGCATTTCACGCAGCCTTTCCTCGTAACTCATGCCTCTTAGTTCTGGGACTAGTCTAGTGGCATACCTCTGAACTTTTTTCAGCTTCGTCTTGTGCTTGACAAGGTACGGGCTCCATGCTGGGGCCGCATACTCCAGGATTGGTCTTACATATGTGGTATACAAGATTCTGAATGATTCCTTACACAGGTTCCTGAATCAACCCGTCCTCTTAAAAATAACGTCACTTTTGGCTGGTATGCGCGATATGGCCAAATTTGGAGATAATTTGAAATGAAATCGACTCACAAAAGTGACGTTTTGTTCCGTTTTCTGTTTGAGTCGTCCGGCGTACGCGCAGAGGTTATGAGAGGAATAACTTTCAATTAACGTTTTTCATAACGTTTTGAAACTTTATGAGAATTTCCTGCCCACCTAACCTATCAGAGGACCCTTAACTTACTGTTGTTGAAAAAAAAATCCCAAATTTATTTTTATTTTTTTTTTAATTTTCAAATTACATCCAAATTCGGCTATACGGGCAAACGGCCAAAAGCGACGTTCTTTTCAAGAGGGCAGGTTGCCTGAATGGTGTTGTGATGTTAGCCAGCCTCACATAAGCCTCAAATGTTATTTGTTTTATGTGGGTTTCAGGAGACAGGTTTGGTGGGATATTAACTTCTAGATCTTTCTCTCTGTCCGTTTCATGAAGTACTTCATCTCCTAATCTGCATCTCCTGTTTCCACAGCCTAGTTTCAGTACCTTACATTTACTCGGGTTGAAATTTAGTAGTCATTTGTTGGACCATTCATTCAGTTTCTCTAGGTCATCTTGTAGCCTCATACAATCTTCCTCTGTCTTAATCCGCCTCAAAATTTTTGCATCATCAGCAAATAATGAGAGGAATGAATCAATACCCTCTGGGAGATCATTTACATATATCAGAAACAATATACGTCCAAGAACTGAACCCTGCGGGGACTCCACTGGTGACGTCTCGCCAATCTGAGACCTCACCCCTCACAGTGACTCGCTGTCTTCTGTTGCTTAGGTACTCCCATATCCAATGGATTACTTTCCCTTTCACTCCAGCCTGCATCTCCAGCATTTGCACTAGTCTCTTGTGTGGTACTGTGCCAAAGGCTTTCTGGTAATCCAAAAATATGCAGTCTGCCCACCCCTCTTTTTCTTGCCTGGCCGTAGAATTCAATTAATCCTGTGAGGCAGGACTTTGTAACACAGCATCAACATGGGTTCAGGCCATCCCTGAACCCATGTTGATGCTGTGTTACAAAGTTCTTTCACTTCAGATGTTCCACTAGCTTTTTTCGCACAATCTTCTCCGTCAGCTTGCATGGTATGCAGGTTAGGGACACTGGCACTGTAGTTCAGTGCCTCCTGTCTATCCCCCTTCATGAATATCGGGACTACATTAGTCATCTTCCAAATTTTTGGCAGTTCACCTGTTGATACCTGGTTGATACCTGGTTGATGGGGTTCTGGGAGTTCTTCTACTCCCCAAGCCCGGCCCGAGACCAGGCTCACTATTTCCAGTGATTCGTTATACACTATGGAGAGTGGCAGGCACAGTGCTTCTGCTCCTGCCTTCAGAATTCAATGGGAGATTCCGTCTGGTCCTATAGCCTTTGTCACATCCAACTCTAGCAAGAGCTTCCTGACTTCCCCACTGGTAATCTCAAACTCTTCTAGTGATGCCTGGTTATCTATTCCCTCTCTTTGGAACTTCTCCTTGCTCTAATGTGAAGACCTCCTGGAATTTCGGATTCAGTTCCTCGCACACTTCCTTGTCGGTTGTAGTGAATCCGTCGCCCCTATCCTCAGTTTCATTACCTGTTTTTTACTATTGTTTTACTCTTGATGTGGCTGTGCAGTAATTTAGGTTGAGTCTTTGCCTTGCTTGCGATGTCATTTTCGTATTGTCTTTCTGCCTCTCTTCTCACCCTGACGTATTCATTCCTGGCATTCTGGTATCTTTCTCTGCTCTCCAGTGTCCTGTTATTTCTATAGTTTCTCCACACCCATGTACTTTGTTGCTTTGCCATTGCTTAGCTAGATTCATTGTTTAGCTAGCCTGCATCTCTGAATAAACCATGGGTTTCTCATCTGCATTTATTTTTTTTTTCCTTTTGGACTGGGACAAACTTGTCTGCTGCCTCCTTACACTTCTGCGTGATGTAGTCCATCATGTCTTGGGCCGTCTTTCCTCTGAGCTCTGTTTCCCATGTTATATCTGTCGGGAATTTCCTTATCTCCTCATAGTTTCCCTTACGGAATGCCAGCCTGTTGTTTTTTCAGGTCCCTTCCTAAAGTTCATTAACCCTTCTTCGACCAAACTCTTAAACATCAGTACACTGTGATCGCTCATTCCTACTGGGGCCTCGAAACCGATTTCCCTTATGTCGGAGTCTTTCAGAGTGACAGTCACAGAGACTGTGACAGTCTGTGACTGTGTGTGTGTGTGTGTGTGTGTGTGTGTGTGTGTGTGTGTGTGTGTGTGTGTGTGTGTGTGTGTGTGTGTGTGTGTGTGTGTTGCGTAGGTGTTTTTTTCCCCCATCTTTCTCTGCTTTTCCCTCCCTTCCCCTTGATAATAGTAAGTCCCCTACCATTAAGATAAAACTATTAACGCCGTCACCCTATTTTTTCTCGCTGAATAAATCTAAATAATAAGATAGAATTTAATTTTTAAGTCCAAAAATTTTAATATAGTTCAAAAGTTTTATTATAAATTAATGAAATACAGCATTATCGGATTATTATTTTTGGATTCTACATCTCAGTGCCTGAGAGCTGAATCCCATTTTTGGAACCACAAACATTAATTAATAGGAACGAAATCCAATTTTAAGATCGCTAATCTCGGTAAAGCAGAGTTTGATACTATTTTGCTGTAGGTGAAATGGGGCTTGTATCCCATTATGTTGTTGTAATGACGGTGTATCCCCAAGGCTTAGTTGAAGCAGACAGTCTCTGTGTTATTGTGTCTCTCTCTCTCTCTCTCTCTCTCTCTCTCTCTCTCTCTCTCTCTCTCTCTCTCTCTCTCTCTCTCTCTCTCTCTCTCTCTCTCTCTCTCTCTCTCTCTCTCTCTCTCTCTCTCTCTCTCTCTCTCTCTCTCTCTCTCTCTCTCTCTCTCTCTCTCTCTCTCTCTCTCTCTCTCTCTCTCTCTCTCTCTCTCTCCCCCATGAAGCCCCACCATTCACTAGTGTGGGAATTGAGTGCTCAAACGACTCGGACGGTAGTTAGATTGGGTTGTATATCCAATTTTCGGGTCAGAGGATAGCAGACAGACTAAGAGTGCTCTATCCGTGAACCGAGGTTAACTTTGTAGTGTGTGTGTGTGTGTGTGTGTGTGTGTGTGTGTGTGTGTGTGTGTGGGGGGGGGGGGGGTCCATAGTTTTCATTAGATTATCAGAAGGGTCCATAGCTTAGAAAAAGGCTATATAAGGACCTCTGCTCCAAAGATTTGCTAGGGGGATCCAGTTAAACCACAGAGCTTGATCTCCTCTGGTTTGAATCATGTTGGGGAATCGAGTCTTGGTTATATAAATTATTTAGTAATCCATCATTGACTCTTTCATCGCTGCTATCGTGCCCTTCTCGATAGCAGTGATCCCTCATCCATCATTGCCAGCACCCCCCCATCCTTACCCCTTCTCCTTCATCCTTCACTGCCTACACATTTCACCCACCTCCCCTCACCCCCCCTCATCAATCATACCTACACCCATATCCTCCCCCCCCTCTCTCTCTCTCCCATCAATCATACCTACACCCATATCCTCCCCCACCCCTCTCCCCCATCAATCATACCTACACCCATATCCTCCCCCCCCCCCCTCTCTCTCTCTCCCCCATCCCCATAATCATCCATCACCAACTGCGCCCTTACCCTCTTCACCTTCCCCATCCATCATACCTGCACCCCATTCCTCTAGCCCCCTCTCTCATCCATCACTGCCAGCCCCCACCCCCCCCTCTTACCCCATCACTCCCCATCCCCAGCAGACACACCCATCAGCCACATTTCACAAACACATTACATTCAATGTATCGAGGGAGGACGAGGATCTAGGGAGATTTCCCCATGATGCAAAGAAAATCCCTGCCGCTGCTAGGTGGGAGGGGGAGGGGGGAGGGGGGGATATGGCAGGGATATATAGGGTTAGAGGGGGGGGGAGTAGCTCTTATAGGGAAAGAATGGGGAATAAAATGGAAAAGATTTATGCCATGGAATTGGGTTAAGTGAAATTGGATAGATAGGAGGTGTGGAACAGTTATAGAGTGGAATAGGATATATTTTAAGATATTTGAAAGGAATGGGATGTGGAATAGTAACAAGACGGTGGGAAAGGTGAGAAAGAAGTAGAGAAGGATTTTAGAAAGTATAAATAGAAGAGAACTTTCGGTGTTGGACTTGGTGTTGGACTTTGGGAGTGAGACTTTGAGGGCGGGGCTAGGTAGTAGGACTTTGTGAAGTGGGACCTGAGATAGGGACTTGTAGAGTTGGACCTGGGATAGGGACTTTGTGGAGTGGGACCTGGGATAGGGACTTTGTGGAGTGGGACCTGAGATAGGGACTTGTGGAGTGGGACCTGAGATAGGGACTTGTGGAGTAGGACCTGAGATAGGGACTTGTGGAGTAGGACCTGGAATAGGGACATGTGGAGTGGCACCTGGGATAGAGACATGTGGAGTGGCACCTGGGATAGAGACTTGTGGAGTGGGAACGATATTGGTTCAGATAGGCGGAATGATTGTGTGGAATGGATAGGTGAAATGGATAGGTTGAAGGAATAGGTGGAATAG
>NC_091189.1:20404759-20409759 GCF_040958095.1 Procambarus clarkii
ACCTATACTGTTTCTAATATATGTACATGATCTCCCAGAGGGAATTGACTCGTCCCTCTCAATGTTTGCTGATGATGCAAAAATTATGAAGAGAATTAAAACAGAGTAAGATAATATGATGCTACAAGATGACCTAGAGAAACTGAAGAAATGGTCCAACAAATGGCTACTAAAGTTCAACCCAGGTAAATGTTAGGTAATGAAACTAGGCGGAGGAAACAGCAGGCCAGACACAGGATACGGAATGGGAGATGAAGTCCTTCATGAAACCGACAGAGAGAAAGATCTAAGAGTTGATATCACACGAAACCTGTCTCTTGAAGCTCGCTTAAAAAGAATAACATCAGCGGCGTATGCAAGGCTGGCTAAAATCATAACTGCCTTCAGAAACATGTGCAAGGAATCCTTCAGAATCTTGTATACCACATATGTAAGACCAATCCTGGAGTATGCGGCCCCAACATGGAGCCCGTACCTTGTTAAGCACAAGACGAAGCTGGAAAAAGTTCAGAGGTATGCCACTAGGCTAGTCCCAGAACTAAGAGGCATGAGTTACGAGGAAAGGCTGCGGGAAATGCACCTCACATCGCTAGAAGACAGGAGAGCTCGGGGAGATATGATCACTACCTACAAAATGTTTAGAGGAATTGACATGGGTAGATAAAGATAAACTGTATAACACAGGTGGTACGCGAACAAGGGGACACAGATGGAAACTGAGTACCCACATGAGCCACAGAGACGTTAGAAAGAACTTTTTCAGTGTCAGAGTAGTTAACGGATGGAATGCTTTAGGCAATGATGTGGTGGAGGCTGACTCCATACACAGTTTCAAACGTAGATATGATAGAGCCCAGTAGGCTCCGGAATCTGTACACCAGTCGATTGACAGTTGAGAGGCGGGACCAAAGAGCCAGAGCTCAACCCCCGCAAGCACAACTAGGGAAGTACACACACTATGCCTCCCACTAGGTACGGTCAGAAACATTATCTACGACTCTCTGGAGCAGCCCGTGGGACACACATGACAGGGGCGTCACCCCTCGGGTACCTCCCTCAACCCGTCCTCTTAAAAATAACGTCACTTTTCGCTGGTATGCGCACTATGGCCAAATTTGGACGTAAATTGAAATGAAATCGACTCACAAAAGTGACGTTCTGTTCCGTTTTCTGTTTGAGCCGTCCGGCGTACGCGCAGAGATAATAAGAGGACACTTTAAATTAACGTTTTTCATACCGTTTTGAAACTTTATGAGAATTTCCTGCCCACCTAACCTATCAGAGGACTGTTGTTGAAAAGAAAAATCCCAAATTTATTTTAATTTTTTTTTATTTTCAAATTACGTCCAAATTCGGCCATTCGGGCAAACGGCCAAAAGCGACGTTATTTTTAAGAGGACAGGTTGTGCACCAGTACCACCAACGCTGCTACTGGTAACGACTGTACCACCAACGGAGCTGGGCTTTGATGTTACATTATAGTAAGTATATCAGTAGATTATAGTATAGTAGATTATAAAAATTCTATATCTGAGTAATAAAACAGACAACGAACGACAGAATTAATTAATTAATTTATATATACAAGAGTTCTTTCATTCTTGTACAGCCACTAGCAAGCGTAGCATGAGAAACATTGGGCAGATCTTCTTTCACCCTATGCCCCCTGTTACCTAGCAGTAAATAGGTACCTGGGAGTTAGTCAGCTGTCACAGGCTGCTTCCTGTGGTGTGTGTGTGTGTGTGTGATGTGAAAAAAAATAGTAGTAGTAGTAGTTAGAAACAGTTGATTGACAGTTGAGAGGCGGGCCGAAAGAGCTGAGCTCAACCCCCGCAAGCACAACTAGGTGAATACACACACACACATACACAAACAAATACACACACATACACACACACACACACACACACACACACACACACACACACACACACACACACACACACACACACACACACACACACACACACACACACACACACACACACACACACACACACACACACACACACACACACACACACATACACACACACACACACACACACACACACACACACACATACACACACACACACACACACACACACACACATACACACACACACACACACACACACACACACACACACACACACACACACACACACACACACACACACACACACACACACACACACACACAGTAACGCCTCTAAGCACACCAGCTAATGGAACCTCCTACCCATAAATCCAAACCTCACTTCACCCCTGCTTCAGCTATTTCAACTTCAAAGACCCTGCAGAGTACCACCCCTCCCCCCCCCCCCTCCATCCCTTCCTCAATCTCCTTCAATTCTCTCTGAATCAACGAGTGGATGATCAATCTCAACTTCATGACTGCCTGCCGCTTGCCCAAGCTCTGACTCCCTCTTCCTCTGCGCCATTACATGCGCCATAGATTTGGCGCATTAAGCAGATCGTTGGCTACATTAACGCGCCGTATGCGCCGAAGAGTGCGGGGCGAGACGACCTTGGTTAGAGTGCGTGCGGTGAGGGAAGAGTGCGTGCGGTTACGGGAGAGTGTCATACGAGTGTGCATGCACTCAGTGTGCTTCCTTCCATACACGTGTCCCCTTGTTCCCTGACCTTCCGTGTCTAATTGCCTTGTACATTATATTGTGCTCGTGTCTCTTAGCTCTTCGAACCTCTTGCAATGTTAGGGTTGTATTCTGTTAGGCCATCGTCATATTCCCACGAGACAGTAGATATGCTGAAGATTCATACTCCATTGTTGGTCTCGCGTCCGTGGTGAGCATTTGAATTACTCTATATTTGGGGTTCTGAAGGTTGTTCTTGTTTATAGCTGTAGTTTCGTACGCCGGGGTGCGTGAGTGAGAGAGAGAGAGAGAGAGAGAGAGAGAGAGAGAGAGAGAGAGAGAGAGAGAGAGAGAGAGAGAGAGGAAAAAGATAAAATATGTCACCAAGAGCATTACAGGATCCAAAACGTTGCTCTCGCTCCATTAAGTCCCAATGTCTCCCAGAAGCCATTAAATCACTCCCTCTTCACCCCCCCCCCCCCTCCACAACCATCCTAAATCACTTGGCACAGTGGACCAGGCGCTGATCTACTGCTCCCAGAGACCCTGGTTCGAATCTCCATGAAAACAGATGATGATTTAAAGCAGCAATGAAGTCATGAACTTGAAATTGCTGAATGGCAGTGAGATACGAGCTTGGGAAGTTGAGTCCTCGACCAGGTGATCGACGCTGGATGGAAGCGCTTGTCCAGAGCGGTCGACACACACACACTCACAGGGAGCCGGTGGCCGAGCGGACAGCACGCTGGACACGTGATCCTGTGGTCCCGGGTTCGATCCCGGGCGCAGGGGAGAAATGATGGGCAGAGTTTCTTTCACCCTCAATGCCCCTGCTACCTAGCAGTAAATAGGTACCTGGGAGTTAGTCAGCTGTCACGGGCTGCTTCCTGGGGGGGGGGGGGGAGGAAGTAGTAGTAGAAACGGTTGATTGACAGTGGAGAGGCGGGCTGAAAGAGCAGAGCTCAACCCCCGCAAGCACAACTAGGTGAATACACACACACACACACACACACAACAATCACACAACAATCACACAACAATCACCAGTCGTGTCACCAGTTCGCTAAGCGCATCAAGACACTCGAATACTGATCAAGTCAGAGTCAACAGCCGACAGCGAGAGGCCGATGAAGAGGGGGAAACTGAGGGGAAAGGAGAGGGATAGGTGGGACGGGGGGTAGGAATGAGGGGATGAGGGGGTAAGGGGAGATGGTTCAGCGTGGGAGGGGGGCGGGGGGGGGAGGGGGAGTAACTCGGCACTCTGCAAACACAGACACACTCGTCACTAACTCCTCACACTAAATCACCTCATTCGATTAATCCACTTTATCTAATTTAGCTCAAGTTTGCCAGCCGGAGAGCGCGAAGCTGCCAAACGCACACGCACGCAACCACACACACACACACACACACACACACACACACACACACACACACACACACACACACACACACACACACATGCACACACCTTGTATACCACATATGTAAGACCAATCCTGGTGTATGCAGCCCCAGCATGGAGCCCGTACCTTGTCAAGCACAAGACGAAGCTGGAAAACGTTCAGAAGTATGCCACTGGGCTATTCCCAGAACTAAGAGGCATGAGTTACGAGGAAAGGCTGAATGAACTGCACCTCACTTAGCTTCAAGACAGAAGAGCTCGTGGAGACATGATCACCACATACGAAATTCTCAGGGGGAATTGACAGGGTAGATAAGGATGGATTATTTAACACGGGTGGTACACGCACAAGGGGACACAGGTGGAAGCTGAGTACCCAAATGAGCCTTAGACACATTAGAATGAACTTTTTCAGTGTCAGAGTAGTTAGTAAATGGAATGCATTAGGCAGTGATGTGGTGGAGGCTGACTCCATGCACAGTTTCAAGTGTAGATATGATAGAGCCCAATAGGCTCAGGAACCTGTACACCAGTTGATTGACGGTTGAGAGGTGGGACCAAAGAGCCAGAACTCAACTCCCGCAAGCAAAACTAGGTGAGTACACACATACAGCCTCGCGGCTGAGTGGACAGTGCTCGAATTCGTAGTCCTAATGGTCCGGGTTCGATTCCCGGCGGAGGCAGAAACAATTTGCAGAGTTTGTTTCACCCTGATGCTTCAGTTAACCTAGCAGTAAATAGGTACCTGGGAGTTAGACAGCTGCTACGGGCTACTTTCAGGAGATGTGTGTGTGTGTGTGTCTCTGGGTTAGAGAGAAATATATGTAGTAGATATAATAGAGGAAAAATAGATTGGTTAGAAAAGCGGGGTCCAGGAGCTAATAGCTCGATTCTGTAGACACAAATAATTGAATTCAAACAGTAAATATAAATAGTAATACAAATCGAAAATACAGAAGTGGAACGAAGGGCCAATTAGGGAAACTGTAGATTAAGGTCCATAGACGATAACTACA
>NC_091189.1:20414759-20489759 GCF_040958095.1 Procambarus clarkii
ATAACATTCTCGACGAGTGTCTTTGCAAAAATAGGTTTCTAGTACTCTTTAGACGATTGTCTTTGCAAAAATCGGTTTCTAGTACTCTCTACACGATTGTCTTTGCAAAAATCAGTTTCTAAAACACTCTCGACGATTGTCTTTGCAAAAATCGGTTTCTAGAACATTCTAGACGATTGTCTTTGCCAAAATCGGTTTCTAGAACATTCTAAACGATTGTCTTTGCAAAAATCGGTTTCTAGTACTCTCTACACGATTGTCTTTGCAAAGATCGGTTTCTAGAACATTCTCGACGATTGTCTTTGCAAAAATCGGTTTCTAGTACTCTCTACACGATTGTCTTTGCAAAAAATCGGTTTCTATAACATTCTCGAAGATTGTCTTTGCAAAAAATCGGTTTCTAGTACTATCTAGACAATTGTCTTTGCCAAAAAATGGGTTATTTTAAACAATGTGATCGATTGTGTGCAACAAAATTGGCTCCTAAAACACTGTAGCCAATTTGTGTCTCATCTGTTTCACATTTATCGATGACCAAAAATTTCTTTGATGGTTTTTCCCCGTTTTGTTCAGTATTTTCTTTTCCCATTTTCTGTATTATCCTACAAGTGTGACGGAGTTCCCCCCCTTATAATTCTCCCACTCCTGCAGTAAGAGTCATGTCTGCTTTTCCCAAGCGTTCTCTACGTTGCAGGCTACAATTTGATATATGGGAGAGAGTGAAGTGTTCTCGGAGAGCCGAGAAATTTGTGAAATAGTAATATTTTGGCCTGTGGTATAGGCCCTTTAGGGAGCCAAGATGGCGCTTACTTCTCTGATCTCCCGCCAAAACCGTGTGACGTCAGTGGCACCGGATTGGTCACCGACAGCAGTGTGGCACCGGGAGCCAATGAAAACCTCCCGTGGCGAAAGTGACGTCACGAAGGAAGGGGGTCCGGCCAGCGCGCCGGGCTGGCGCCATCAGTCATACACGACACGTCATAGAGGTCGGACGTGCGACGAGTGGTCCTGTCTGTCGGACAGCTGTTTCCCACTACCGTGGATTTACGCGTCATCGGAAGTTCGCCAGTACTCTGAGAAGTCTTCCCTAGTTCATGTGTTGAACCAGAAGAGGGAATTGACGGTTATTTGAGCAACAAGTGCTCCAGTCAGGTACTGTGCCAGTAGCAGTGAAGCCGTGCAGTGACGTAGGTTGACGTCTGTGGCAATTCACCAGTTCGTGACAGCGTAGTGGCTGACAGAGCCACTGGGTAGCTGAGGAAGAGAGGACTATTTGGGGAAACCGGACGACTGTAGCTGAGACGTAGGCGACAGCCGTTGCTGGGAGAAGACGACGGCCAGGAGACCGACTCCAACCTTCAAGAAGTCAAGGAGGAGGACGGACCTGCAGTGAGGAGGCACGGAGACGACGCGCTAAACGGTGGGACGACGAGAGGCTCTGATAGGACACGACGACGTGTGGTGTGGGGGCGTTCCCGACACGAGGACCAGGAGCTACATCTCGACTCTCATCGGAGGATAGGGTGAAGTAGGTGGTTCTAGTTCCCTCCCCATTCCCCTTTAGTTAGCTATGTTATTTGGCTATATTTTCTAGCCTGAAGATTTTATATGTCGTGAGCAAGTCTCACTTATGTCATGGTAAAGCACCAGGGTGCTAGACAGTACTATCAAGAGTGCTTGTAATATTCATGTTGATTATTGGTGTGTACAGACACCAAGAACCAGTGATAAATTTACTGTGTTGAGTATATCTTTCTATAGATTTTGATATGAACATATAGTGGTGAATTATATATAATATTATGCCAGTATTTGGAGGTTAGGCTATGTGCCCAGAAACTTTATTTTCCATGTATTGATGATTGATTTATATACCATATATATGTCTATGTTCATTCAGTGAATAATCATTTGTGAGTACAGTGAATTATTGCGTTATCGCCAACGAGAGAAAATACTGAAAACTCCAGTGTTAATAGTTCATAATATATTGTTGAGTGAAGAACAATGTGAAGCCATCACAGTGAATCATTATAGCATTGATTGTAGAAAAGACTGTTTGAGCCTGAGTACAGTGTAACTGAGTAATCCGGTTTATTTAGCCAATATCGAGTGTGCGAGTTTCTAGTAATATTGGAGAATTTAACGAAACAGCGAATCTAGAAAACAAGCAAAGTTCGCGCGGAGAGGCCACGCGATCAGCTGGGGTTTGACACTTGATGAGGAGGGGAGAGTGTTGCCCTCTAGTGATCGCATAATATCCGTGGGAATTACCGGCCGAGTCAGGATCAGTTGATTTATCGATTATTGTGTGGCCTTGTGACATCTTTCATACATTTTAAGTAAAATACAAAACTATCTTAGTGTTTTTATCATCCCCTCCATTGATCTTGTGGCTATATGATACTGGTAAACATAGAGTGATAACAATAAGTACCTGCCTGATTCCTGATCTTTGAGTGTGACCTTGCCAAGGCTACCACTGAATACACCAGTCCACTGAGGGTGTTACTGGCCACCTTAAACACCAGTTGGCGATCTTGTGTTTAACCGTAGAGCCCTATTGTTGGGGAGGGCACACGACAGTCGAGGTGATCGAGTCGTGTTCTCACTCTTTCTTAATAAGAGGCCGTTAAGATTGACTGGGAGACTCTCCTGGCGTGCAGTGGCGCCGTGAGGATCGAGGGAAGACCCGCAGGGCTACGGTGAGTTACCTTGAGCGTAACTATTGCTCACCCCAGAGTAAGGGTAGAGAATAACAGAGAGGAGGAACCCCCAACATTGGCGACCTTGCCAGGATATAGATCGGAGTAAAGGTTGCAGTGGTACTTGGCAGTGGTGTTAGAGATCAGGTGAAGGTTATCACTCGTAGCACAAGATGGAGGATGATAAAGTAGCGAGGTTTATTGACTCTAGAGACGAACAGGTGCTGGAAGAGTGCACCAAGGCACAGTTACAGGCTATAGCGGATCATTTTGGAATAAAGCTGAAATCTGCCCGAGTTGGTGAAAAAAGACTAGAGATAATGGCTCAGCTAAAGGCTCGAGACGAAGCTTTGGGGGAGGAACGGCCCCAAACACCTGCCAGTGAGGGTGAACACCTGAGTATTGGTGGAAGCAGCAGGGGATCCAGCGGCAGCAGGCACAGCATTAAGCTGGAAATAATGAAGCTGCAGCTAGAGGCACAGCAGCGCAAAGAAGAGCGAGAAGCACAGATGAAGCGTGAAGAGCGAGAAGCACAGATGAAGCGTGAAGAGCGAGAAGCACAGATGAAGCGTGAGGAGCGAGAAGCAGAAGCGCAGCTGAGGAGAGAAGAGGCACAACAGCGCAAGGAAGAACAGGAACGAGAAGCACAGCTGCGCCGGGAAGAGCAAGAACGAGAAGCACAGCTACGCAGGGAAGAACGAGAGCAAGAAGTTAGGCTGAGACAAATGGAAATAGAAGCCAACCAGGAGGTGGAGCTGAAGCGAGCTGAACTGGGACTAGGTGCCCCTGCCCCGCCACAGGAAGACCGACGAGTGAGGGAACGAGACCTGCCGGTCTTTGTGCCTAGTGAAGCCGAAAGTTTCTTCGATCACTTTGAGAGAGTTGCTGCTATGAAGAGGTGGCCGAGGGCGGAGTGGGCGGAGTTGGTCCAAGGAAGGCTCACAGGGGAAGCTCGCCAAGCCTTCACTATGCTCGACTTCCAAGAATGCACTAACTACGATGCGGTAAAACGAGCTGTGCTCCGTTCCTTTAAGCTCACGCCAGAGTGTTACAGAAAGAGGTTTAGAGAATGTACCCGGTTGCCAGGAAAATCGTATGCGGAGACGGCGAGGGACATTGAAAGAAAGCTCCTTAAGTGGCTGGACTCTGAAGAAGCAAGGTCGGTCGAAGAGGTCAAGGAACTAATGGCCATGGAAAAGTTTATGTCCGTGCTCTCTCCTGAGATCAGGATGAGGGTAAAGGAGGCGGACATAAAGGACCTGAGGGCCGCAGCCGACCGGGCCGACATGCTAGAAGAAGCCCTACGCCCACGCCGAGAGGGACAGAACCGACCACCCGCATACGTCGGAAACGATAGGAGTTATAGAAGGACGGATGGATGGAGGACAGGAGCGAGTTCTCCCAAATCCCATTTCTCAAGTTGGAACACCCGAGGAACAAAAGGTGCTGTAGAGCCGATAGGGGAGAACCAAGCTGAGAGCTCGGGAACTGTTACTGCAGGGAAAGAAACGACAAGTGAGGCGGGAAAGACACAGGGTGTGACGGTCTCTGGAGGCAGTGCTAAGGCGAGCGGTGGCGGATGGTCTCCGCCGAGGGGCCGCTGCTACAACTGCGGAATATTCGGACACGTCGCGCGGGAATGCAGACGCCCTAAGCAGCGAGGACACGTTGCTTTAGTGATGTTCGAGGACCAGAGGGCCGAGGGAGTGCGGGATGAACCCGTGCTGAGTGGGGAAAAGCAAGTTCACCCATTCATGTGTCAAGGAACCGTAAGGATGGGGGTCGCAGACCCCATCCCAGTGAAGATGCTAAGAGACACCGGGGCTGACTTTACCCTGGTAAGTGAAACCCTGTTCCCCGAGGGTTACGAAAGTACCAGTGTGGGGGTGGCTAGTGTGACCACTGTGGGAGGCCCAGTGAGGATGCCCCTACACCAGGTAACTTTAAATTCCGATTATGGCTGCCAGACCCTAGAGGTGGGAGTCTGTACATCAATGCCCAAGATGGAGGCACAGGTCATCTTGGGGAATGACGCATGTGGAGGATACGTCCTCCCGCATCTCGTGAAGGGCGAAGAGTGCACAGAACAAAACAAGGAGACAGGCGAAGAGTTGAACGTCTGTGGGGACGAGAAGGGAATCGCACTGGTGGCGATCCCAGTTTGTACTGTGACACCGAGACAACGCGAAGAACCAAGAGGTTGTGGATCTGATGGGGCTGAGGAGTCGACTGACAGCCTGGGAACAGATCACCTCTGCGTAGGACCCAGAGAACGAGTGGAGGGCGAGAGTAGCCCGAATGGTGAGTGGCAGGTGACACTCACCAGTTCTCCAGGGGTAAGCCGCACTCGTCTCGGAGAGTTACAGCAGGAGGAGTTCCCCGAATTGGTTAGTAAGGCCGAAGGAGGACGTGTGGGTCCTGAAAAGGCTTACTTTCCATTTATCTATATTATATATGCCATGCTATTCATGATGAAGGAACGATGGACACCAGGAGCGACCGTGGGAACGGTGAATAAATATGTCCAGAAGTTCAAAGAACGTCTCACTAGAGCGAAGAAACTGGCTAGGAAGCTCCTGAAGAAGGCGCAACGTAAGATGTCGAAGTGGTTCGACAGGAGAGCTGCGCAGAGGGATTTTCAGGCCGGATCCAAAGTATTGGTTGTGCTGCCAGGTAAAGGTAGAGTGACCAGGTCGCGGTTCAAGAGACCATACCGAGTGCTGCGACGGTTGGGTCCGCTGTCGTACGAGATTGGGAAGCCGGATGGACCCCGGAAGAAACAGGTGTGTCGCATGGACCGCCTGAGACCTTTCTTCAATGTGGAAGGAAGAGCCGACAAGCAGGACGGAACGATGTCCCGAGAAACCCAGCGGAAGACGGGTCTGAGTGTACCGAGGGACCGAGAACTCCCGGAGGAGGAAAGTAAGTGGTCCAGGGCGGACGGCACCAGTCTCACCCGCACTGAGAGTCTGACAAGGATCAAGGTCAAGCACATTAAACGGAAGGACGACGTAGTAGCGGATGCCCTATCCCGCATCCACTAACGAGACATGACTCTTATTTTAAGGGGAGGGGTATGCGACGGAGTTCCCCCCCTTATAATTCTCCCACTCCTGCAGTAAGAGTCATGTCTGCTTTTCCCAAGCGTTCTCTACGTTGCAGGCTACAATTTGATATATGGGAGAGAGTGAAGTGTTCTCGGAGAGCCGAGAAATTTGTGAAATAGTAATATTTTGGCCTGTGGTATAGGCCCTTTAGGGAGCCAAGATGGCGCTTACTTCTCTGATCTCCCGCCAAAACCGTGTGACGTCAGTGGCACCGGATTGGTCACCGACAGCAGTGTGGCACCGGGAGCCAATGAAAACCTCCCGTGGCGAAAGTGACGTCACGAAGGAAGGGGGTCCGGCCAGCGCGCCGGGCTGGCGCCATCAGTCATACACGACACGTCATAGAGGTCGGACGTGCGACGAGTGGTCCTGTCTGTCGGACAGCTGTTTCCCACTACCGTGGATTTACGCGTCATCGGAAGTTCGCCAGTACTCTGAGAAGTCTTCCCTAGTTCATGTGTTGAACCAGAAGAGGGAATTGACGGTTATTTGAGCAACAAGTGCTCCAGTCAGGTACTGTGCCAGTAGCAGTGAAGCCGTGCAGTGACGTAGGTTGACGTCTGTGGCAATTCACCAGTTCGTGACAGCGTAGTGGCTGACAGAGCCACTGGGTAGCTGAGGAAGAGAGGACTATTTGGGGAAACCGGACGACTGTAGCTGAGACGTAGGCGACAGCCGTTGCTGGGAGAAGACGACGGCCAGGAGACCGACTCCAACCTTCAAGAAGTCAAGGAGGAGGACGGACCTGCAGTGAGGAGGCACGGAGACGACGCGCTAAACGGTGGGACGACGAGAGGCTCTGATAGGACACGACGACGTGTGGTGTGGGGGCGTTCCCGACACGAGGACCAGGAGCTACATCTCGACTCTCATCGGAGGATAGGGTGAAGTAGGTGGTTCTAGTTCCCTCCCCATTCCCCTTTAGTTAGCTATGTTATTTGGCTATATTTTCTAGCCTGAAGATTTTATATGTCGTGAGCAAGTCTCACTTATGTCATGGTAAAGCACCAGGGTGCTAGACAGTACTATCAAGAGTGCTTGTAATATTCATGTTGATTATTGGTGTGTACAGACACCAAGAACCAGTGATAAATTTACTGTGTTGAGTATATCTTTCTATAGATTTTGATATGAACATATAGTGGTGAATTATATATAATATTATGCCAGTATTTGGAGGTTAGGCTATGTGCCCAGAAACTTTATTTTCCATGTATTGATGATTGATTTATATACCATATATATGTCTATGTTCATTCAGTGAATAATCATTTGTGAGTACAGTGAATTATTGCGTTATCGCCAACGAGAGAAAATACTGAAAACTCCAGTGTTAATAGTTCATAATATATTGTTGAGTGAAGAACAATGTGAAGCCATCACAGTGAATCATTATAGCATTGATTGTAGAAAAGACTGTTTGAGCCTGAGTACAGTGTAACTGAGTAATCCGGTTTATTTAGCCAATATCGAGTGTGCGAGTTTCTAGTAATATTGGAGAATTTAACGAAACAGCGAATCTAGAAAACAAGCAAAGTTCGCGCGGAGAGGCCACGCGATCAGCTGGGGTTTGACACTTGATGAGGAGGGGAGAGTGTTGCCCTCTAGTGATCGCATAATATCCGTGGGAATTACCGGCCGAGTCAGGATCAGTTGATTTATCGATTATTGTGTGGCCTTGTGACATCTTTCATACATTTTAAGTAAAATACAAAACTATCTTAGTGTTTTTATCATCCCCTCCATTGATCTTGTGGCTATATGATACTGGTAAACATAGAGTGATAACAATAAGTACCTGCCTGATTCCTGATCTTTGAGTGTGACCTTGCCAAGGCTACCACTGAATACACCAGTCCACTGAGGGTGTTACTGGCCACCTTAAACACCAGTTGGCGATCTTGTGTTTAACCGTAGAGCCCTATTGTTGGGGAGGGCACACGACAGTCGAGGTGATCGAGTCGTGTTCTCACTCTTTCTTAATAAGAGGCCGTTAAGATTGACTGGGAGACTCTCCTGGCGTGCAGTGGCGCCGTGAGGATCGAGGGAAGACCCGCAGGGCTACGGTGAGTTACCTTGAGAGTAACTATTGCTCACCCCAGAGTAAGGGTAGAGAATAACAGAGAGGAGGAACCCCCAACACAAGCCATTTTCTTTTTGTGAAATACGAAGGCTGGACTAAAGACATCGTTTAAGAAATTATGCAGTTAACATAGTACAAATATGTACTTTATGCCCAATTCCATTTGAGATTAAATTCCTATGGATACCATCACTTGTTGGCATCTCAAGGCATGACACTGTTGATATGCTTGCTAAGTCAGCCTGCAGAAAACCAGTGGTAGAAATTGATATGGGTGTTTCATTAGCAGTGACAAAGAGAATACTTAAATAAATATCTAATGAAAATCTCACCGACCTAACAAATTCTCAAAGACCTGAAAGTTGTAGCATTAAATATTATGATAGATATCGTGAGGAGACATTCACATATGGGACTAATAGAACAAGAACCCGGCAATGTGATGTTATAGTGGCCAGAATACGCCAGAATCCTGCAGCTTGTCCAGGTCTTCTTGAAGCCTCAAGCTGTCCTCCTCTGTCTTAATCCTTCTCATAATTTTGGCGTCGTCAGCAAACATTGAGAGGAATGAGTCTATACCCTCTGGGAGATCATTTACGTATATCAGAAACAGGATAGGTCCAAGTACAGAGCCCTGTGGGACTCCACTGGTGACTTCACGCCAGTCTGAGGTCTCACCCCTCACTGTAACTCTCTGCTTCCTATTGTTTAGGTACTCCCTTATCCACTGGAGCGCCCTACCAGGTACTCCTGCCTGTTTCTCTAGCTTATGCATCAACCTTTTATGGGGTACTG
Organism: Procambarus clarkii; assembly: GCF_040958095.1. Taxonomy (NCBI): domain Eukaryota; kingdom Metazoa; phylum Arthropoda; class Malacostraca; order Decapoda; family Cambaridae; genus Procambarus; species Procambarus clarkii. Next base: position 20,423,450 of record NC_091189.1, read on the forward strand.
TGTCAAAGGCTTTCCGACAGTCCAAAAAAATGCAGTCCGCCCACCCTTCTCTTTCTTGTTTAATCTTTGTCACCTGATCGTAGAATTCTATCAATCCTGTAAGGCAAGATTTACCCTCCCTGAACCCATGTTGATGGGTTGTCACGAAGTCTCTTCTCTCCAGATGTGTTACTAGGTTTCTTCTCACAATCTTCTCCATCACCTTGCATGGTATACAAGTTAAGGACACTGGCCTGTAGTTCAGTGCCTCTTGTCTGTCACCCTTTTTGTATATTGGTACTACATTAGCAGTCTTCCATATTTCTGGTAGGTCCCCCGTTTCCAGTGACCTACTATACACTATGGAGAGTGGTAGGCAAAGTGCTCCTGCACACTCTTTCAATACCCATGGCGAGATTCCATCCGGCCCAACAGCTTTTCTCACATCCAGCTCCAATAGGTTCTTCTTGACCTCATCTCTTGTAATTTCGAACCTATCCAAGGTCACCTGGTTTGTTGCCACCTCTTCTAGCGCCGCGACATCTCCCTGTTCTATTGTAAAGACCTCCTGGAACCTTTTGTTGAGTTCTTCACACACCTCTTTGTCATTCTCTGTGTACCTGTCCTCGCCCACCCTAAGTTTCATCACCTGTTCCTTCACTGTTGTCTTCCTCCTTATGTGACTGTGTAGTAGCTTGGGTTCGGTCTTGGCTTTATTGGCTATATCATTTTCATACCTTTTCTCAGCTGCTCTTCTCACACTGACATACTCGTTCCTGGTTCTCTGGTATCTCTCTCTACTTTCTGGTGTTCTGTTATTGCGGAAGTTCCTCCATGCCCTTTTGTTTTGCTCCTTTGCTTTCATACATTCCTTATTAAAGCACGGATTCTTCCTTTGCTTCTCTGTTTTTTCCTGTCGGGCTGGGACAAACCTGCTTACAGCCTCCTGACATTTTTGGGTGACATAGTCCATCATGTCTTGTACGGACTTGGTTCCGAGTTCTGTGTCCCAATGTATATCCCATAGGAATTTATTCATTTCCTCATAGTTTCCCTTTCGGTACGCCAGCCCTTTGGTTCCCAGTTCATTTTTGGGGGTGATAATTCCCAGCTCAACCAGGTACTCAAAGCTCAATACACTGTGATCACTCATTCCCAAGGGGGCTTCCAACTTAACTTCCCTTATATCCGACTCATTTAGGGTAAATATCAGATCAAGCAAGGCTGGTTCATCCCCTCCTCTCATTCTTGTCGGTCCCTTGACGTGTTGACTTAGAAAGTTTCTTGTTGCCACATCCAGCAGCTTAGCTCTCCATGTGTCTGGGCCTCCATGTGGGTCTCTGTTCCCCCAATCTATCTTCCCATGGTTGAAGTCTCCCATGATTAGAAGTCTGGATCCGTTCCTGCTAGCCACAGAAGCTGCTCTCTCTATTATATTGATGGTGGCCAAGTTGTTTCTATCATATTCCTGTCTGGGTCTTCTGTCATTTGGTGGGGGTTATATATGACTACTATTATAATTTTCTGTCCTCCAGTTGCTATGGTGCCTGAAATGTAGTCACTGAAACCTTCACAGTTCTGAATTACCATCTCTTCGAAACTCCAACCTTCTCTTAGTAGCAGAGCTACACCTCCTCCTCCTCTCCCTTCTCTCTCTTTCCTCACTACATAGTAGCCCTGTGGAAACACTGCGTTTGTTATGATTTTCGTTAACTTAGTTTCTGTGAGTGCTATTATGTCTGGGTTTTCTTCTAGTGCCCATTCTCCAAGTTCACTTGTTTTATTTGTAATCCCGTCTATGTTAGTGTACATCGCCTTGAAGCTCACTTTCTTCTGTTCATTTTCATGTCCCTTTCTTGGCAAGCATTCTGCTGGTGTGGGAAGCTGTTCCGTGGGTGAGAGGATCTGTGAGGTGGTTTGCAGGGTATTATTTACGTATGTAGGTTAGCTTAGCATTTTAAAAGCACCGAATCACCTTCTGTGGTTGAGTGTTCAATAAAATCCTTGAACTGTATGTTTAACACATCTCTAACCCTGTCAATGGAGGACAGAAGAAAATGTATATATGCTGGTTAGCATTGTAAATGTGTGGCCACGTCTGTGGTAGAAAATAATAATAATAAAAAAAAAAAAAATCCATTGAACATTTTGCTGTTTTTGGATGCCAATAAGTACAAAAGTGTACTAATTCTCCTACTGCCACATAAACACAATGGGAGACGAATACAAAAGAGATAACAGAGAATGAATTCAAAATTGGCAACGGAAAATTAATTTAAAATAGGCAACGAGGAATAAATTGAAAATATGGAACGGGGGAATTAGTTCGAAAAAAGAGACCTGGAAATTAATTAAAAATAGGCATCAGGGAATTAATATAAAAAAATGGCAGTATGAAAATTCATTCAAAATAGGCAAAAGGGGAATGAATTCAAAATGGGCATCGGTAGAAATGCAAAAGAAGGAAGGAAGGAATGATTACATAAGATGAAACGGATTATGAATTCAAAAGAAGGCACTGCGAAAGAATTAAAAAAGAAGGAACGGAGAATGAATACAAAATAGGGAACGGAGAATGAATTAAAAATAGGCAGCGTTGAATACAAAACGAGACAAATTAACAGGAGCAAAATGCAGTTGGAAAGTTACGACTGTTCCAACCAGAGACCCAAAACTGGGGGAGGACGAAGCCTAATTTGAATGAATTAAAACTTATAATTTATTTAATGATGGTGCGTAGAAACTCTAGGTCATATTGGTGTATGATTTGTGTGTGTGTGTGTGTGTGTGTGTGTGTGTGTGTGTGTGTGTGTGTGTACTCACCTAGTTGTACTCACCTAGTTGTGTTTGCGGGGGTTGAGCTCTGGCTCTTTGGTCCCGCCTCTCAACCGTCAATCAACAGGTGTACAGATTCCTGAGCCTATCGGGCTCTGTCATATCTACACTTGAAACTGTGTATGGAGTCAGCCTCCACCACATCACCCCCTAATGCATTCCATTTGTCAACCACTCTGACACTAAAAAAGTTCTTTCTAATATCTCTGTGGCTCATTTGGGCACTCAGTTTCCACCTGTGTCCCCTTGTGCGTGTTCCCCTTGTGTTAAATAGACTGTCTTTATCTACCCTATCAATCCCCTTCAGAATCTTGAAAGTGGTGATCATGTCCCCCCTAACTCTTCTGTCTTCCAGCGAAGTGAGGTTTAATTCCCGTAGTCTCTCCTCGTAGCTCATACCTCTCAGCTCGGGTACTAGTCTGGTGGCAAACCTTTGAACCTTTTCCAGTTTAGTCTTATCCTTGACTAGATATGGACTCCATGCTGGGGCTGCATACTCCAGGATTGGCCTGACATATGTGGTATACAAAGTTCTGAATGATTCTTTACACAAGTTTCTGAATGCCGTTCGTATGTTGGCCAGCCTGGCATATGCCGCTGATGTTATCCGCTTGATATGTGCTGCAGGAGACAGGTCTGGCGTGATATCAACCCCCAAGTCTTTTTCCTTCTCTGACTCCTGAAGAATTTCCTCTCCCAGATGATACCTTGTATCTGGCCTCCTGCTCCCTACACCTATCTTCATTACATTACATTTGGTTGGGTTAAACTCTAACAACCATTTGTTCGACCATTCCTTCAGCTTGTCTAGGTCTTCTTGAAGCCTCAAACAGTCCTCTTCTGTTTTAATCCTTCTCATAATTTTAGCATCGTCCGCAAACATTGAGAGAAATGAATCGATACCCTCCGGGAGATCATTTACATATATCAGAAACAAGATAGGACCGAGTACAGAGCCCTGTGGGACTCCACTGGTGACTTCACGCCAATCGGAGGTCTCACCCCTCACCGTAACTCTCTGCTTCCTATTGCTTAGATACTCCCTTATCCACTGGAGCACCTTACCAGCTACACCTGCCTGTCTCTCCAGCTTATGTACCAGCCTCTTATGCGGTACTGTGTCAAAGGCTTTCCGACAATCCAAGAAAATGCAGTCCGCCCAGCCCTCTCTTTCTTGCTTAATCTGTGTCACCTGATCGTAGAATTCTATCAAGCCTGTAAGGCAAGATTTACCCTCCCTGAATCCATGTTGGCGATTTGTCACGAAGTCCCTTCTCTCCAGATGTGTTACCAGGTTTTTTCTCACGATCTTCTCCATCACCTTGCATGGTATACAAGTCAAGGACACTGGCCTGTAGTTCAGTGCCTCTTGTCTGTCGCCCTTTTTGTATATTGGGACCACATTCGCCGTCTTCCATATTTCTGGTAGGTCTCCCGTCTCTAGTGATTTACTATACACTATGGAGAGTGGCAAGCAAAGTGCCTCTGCACACTCTTTCAGTACCCATGGTGAGATCCCATCTGGACCAACCGCCTTTCTAACATCCAGATCCAGCAGGTGTCTCTTGACCTCCTCTCTCGTAATTTCGAACTCCTCCAAGGCCGCCTGGTTTACCTCCCTTTCTCCTAGCACATTGACCTCACCCTGTTCTATTGTGAAGACCTCCTGGAACCTCTTGTTGAGTTCCTCACACACCTCTCTGTCATTCTCTGTATACCTGTCCTCGCCTGTTCTAAGTTTCAATACCTGTTCTTTCACTGTTGTTTTCCTTCTGATGTGACTGTGGAGTAGCTTTGGTTCGGTCTTGGCTTTGTTTGCTATATCATTTTCAAAAATTTTCTCTGCTTCTCTTCTCACCCTGACGTACTCATTCCTGGTTCTCTGGTATCTCTCCCTGCTTTCTGGTGTTCTGTTATTCCGGAAGTTCCTCCACGCCTTCTTGTTCAGTTTCTTCGCTTCCATACATGCCCTATTATACCATGGATTCTTTTGTTGCTTCTCGGATTTTTCCCTTTGGGCCGGGATGAACCTGTTTACTGCCTCCTGACACTTTTGGGTAACATAGTCCATCATACCCTGTACAGACTTGTCTCTGAGGTCTGTGTCCCAAGGTATTTCACTTAGGAAACTTCTCATCTGTTCATAATTCCCCTTTCGGTATGCCAGCCTTTTGATTCCTAGTTCTTTTTGGGGGGAGATAAGTCCTAGCTCTACCAGGTACTCAAAGTTCAATACACTGTGGTCACTCATTCCCAAGGGCGCTTCCATCTTAACTTCCCTTATATCCCATTCATTTAGGGTAAATATCAAATCAAGCATTGCTGGTTCATCTTCTCCTCTCATTCTTGTTGGCTCTTTGGTATGCTGGCTTAGAAAGTTTCTTGTTGCCACGTCCAGCAGCTTAGCTCTCCATGTTTCTGGTCCTCCATGCGGGTCTCTGTTCTTCCAATCTATCTTCCCATGGTTGAAGTCTCCCATAATTAGTAGTCCAGATCCATTCCTGCTAGCAACAGAAGCTGCTCTTTCTATTATGTTAATGGTGGCCATGTTGTTTCTATCATATTCCTGTCTAGGTCTTCTGTCATTTGGTGGTGGATTATATATGACTGCGACTATAATTTTTTTCCCTCCATTTGTTACAGTACCTGCTATGTAGTCACTGAAACCTTCACAGCCCTGAATATCCATCTCCTCAAAATCCCAGCCTTTTCTTACCAGCAGAGCTACACCACCCCCACCTCTTCCTTCCCTCTCTTTCCGCATAACATAATAGTCCTGTGGAAACACTGCATTTGTTATTGTTTTCGTGATCTTTGTTTCTGTGAGGGCTATTATGTCTGGGTTTTCCTCTAGTACCAGTTCTCCAAGCTCATTTGCTTTATTTGTAATTCCATCTATGTTAGTGTACATCGCTTTGAGGCTCACTTTCTTCTGTCCCTTCTCAAATCGCCTCCTTGGTGAGTGTTCTGCTGGTGGGGGAGGCTGTTCCATGGGTGTGAGGACCGGTGAGGTGGGTAACAGGATCTCAGAGGATACTGGAATGAGGGGCGGGGGATCCAGTGAAGGGGGAGGGAAAGGGAGGGTATGGGGTGAAAGGGGAGGGAGGACGGGAAGGAAAGGGGGGGAGGGAGGACTCGGGAGGAGGGGAGGGGTAGAAGGGTGGGGATTGGGTGTGGGGGGAGGGAGATTTGGCTGAACTTTTGAGTGGGGGCAGGGAGGGTTTGGGGTAGGGGGGTTTTCTATGCAGAGGAGGGAGGCGGGGTTGTCCTCCCTTCTGGTGTTACTGGGTAGCTGGTTGTGGGTTCCCCCCTCGCCTCTGGGGGTGTTGTGTTGGGAGCTGTGACTTCCTGGTTTTCCCCTCTCGCCCTGCGCCTCTTCCTTGCTTCTGCCGCCACGGCTCTCTCCTCCCTTGTCATGTCTTGCTGGAGGAATACATTTTTTAATTTTCCCACGTTTTTCAGGGAGCTCTTCCTTGATAGGATCCTCTCCTTTGTGTTCTCGTTTGCAAACACTATCTTTATCATTCGGTCTCGGTCTTTGTTGTACCGGCCTAGCCTGAAAACCTTCTCAATGCTATGCTCGGCCCCTTCCATGTCTAGTGCCTTTAGTACTTCATTCACTGCTGCTTTGTCCTTGTCATTCCACTCTGTCCTATTGGTTCCTTCCTGTTCCCTAATACCCACAGCAACCACTGATCTTTTCCTTTCCAGCAGTTGGCTAGTGGAGCGTGCCGCCTCCTGCAAGGTGGCTGCTTTCATGGCCACCTCCATCACTGCAGTCATTACTTCAGAGTTATTTTTTTTTAGTATTTCCGCAAATGTTGCTTTTATTGTGGCATTCTCATCCAGAAAACTATTACCACCTTCTCCCTGGGTGGTTTTCTGACTCTCAGCCTCGATACCATTCTCTTTGAGGGTTCTAATCTCCTCCTTTGCTGCTGTCAGCTCTCTTTTCAGGTTGCTTATTTCGTTCTTCATTTCCTGCATCATTTCTTGCATCTCACTCTTGATGTCCTCCAGAAACTGGGCGAACATTTCCTTCATCTCGTCACCTTGGCTCTTTCCTGCTCCCCTGGGACCTCTGGCTGCCATCTTGACCCTGTTGGGATGGGGGAGGGAGAGAGAGAGAGAGGGGGAGAGAGAGAGAGAGAGAGGGGGAGAGAGAGAGAGAGAGAGGGGGAGAGAGAGAGAGAGAGAGGGGGAGAGAGAGAGAGAGAGAGAGAGAGAGAGAGAGAGAGAGAGAGAGAGAGAGAGAGAGAGAGAGAGAGAGAGAGAGAGAGAGAGAGAAAGGGAGTGATAAAGGGAGAGATAAATGGGTGGGTGGGGGGGGATCCGACCTTTCCACTGAAGTGAGAAGAAGGTAGAAGGTGAGGGGGGGGAGGAGATGGAGAGAGAGGCGGGAGGGAGAGGAGAGGGAGAGAGTGGATGAGGAAGAGAGCGGGTGAGGGAGAGAGCGGGTAAGGGAGAGAGGGGGGGAGGTGTGTGTGTGTGTGTGTGGGCAGAGAGGGAGGGGGAAGGAAAGAGAGGGAGGGAGAGGGGGAGGGAAGGAGGGAGAGAGAGAGAGAGAGAGGGAGAGAGAGAGAGAGAGAGAGAGAGAGAGAGAGAGAGAGAGAGAGAGAGAGAGAGAGAGAGAGAGAGAGAGAGAGAGAGAGAGAGAGAGAGAGTGAGAGAGAGAGAGAGAGAGCAGGATAGAGAGAGCAGGAGAGAGATAGTGGGAGTGGGAGAGAGGGAGTGGGAGAGAGGGAGAGTGGGGAGGGGAAGAGTGTGTGTATGGGCGATGCGGGGGACTGGGGGTGGGGGGGGCGGAGATGGCGACTAAGTCAGGTCAGGTCAGGTGGTGGGGTCAAGAGGGGGGGGGATAGTAAGGTCTATCCCAGTGTTAATGCCTTTTCCCCTGACTGAACAATTGTGTGTGTGTGTGCGCGTGCACGTGTGTGTGTGCGTGCACGTGTGTGTGTGTCTGTTTTAGCGTGTGCACACTTGTGTGCGTGTATACGTACGTGGGCGGGCGTGCTTGTATGTGTCAAGATATCCCTTATGCGTTACCTCTGCCTAAATGAGCCACTCTGAGATTTTTAAATATATTTGATATCCTGAACGAGAATTTGATAATCTTTTACCTCAATCTGTACACCTGATTAATTGACCAGAGAGGGGTACATACCAGACTGCCTCCCGCTCACACAACCAGATGAGCGATGTATGATGACGATGTTTATCCTTCGTTGTCTCCCGCTAGGTGATTCACTAAATGCTGGTAGATTGATGAGGTCTTCTTCTCTGTCTACACAAAGCTCTGGAGTCTGTGTGTGTGTGTGTGTGTGTGTGTGTGTGTGTGTGTGTGTGTGTGTGTGTGTGTGTGTGTGTGTGTGTGTGTACCCACCTATTCACCTACGTGTGCCTGCAGGATCGAGCATCAGCTCTTGGACTCCGCCTTTCTAGCCGTCGATCCTTAAAGGAATGACTCTTATCCCATTTCCCTATTATATCTACTTTTAAAATTATGAATGTACTTTGTTTCCACAACCGGCCCCTTTAGTTCATTCCATTTTCCCGCTACTCTCACGCTAAATGAAAACTTTTAACATTTCTGAAAGTTTCAAGACTTTCTATGCCAACTTGTACAATGGACATTCTATGTGATAATTTCCTCTATTTCCACTCTGTCAATCCACCTAAATATTTTCTATCTATCCTCTCTCTTCTTTTTTTAAAGTGCCGTCAGGTTCAGTTCCTTCAGTTTCTCTTCATACCTACATCAAAAGGTATGATGTAGGTATGTATATCTACATACATTCCTTTATACACAATGTGTATCCCTAGCAATTCTGGGTCGAGCCTCGTCGCTAACGTCTGAACGATTTACAGTTATCTTCTGTTCTCACCTAGTTGTGCTTGCGGGAGTTGTACACACACACACGCACGTACAAAGTAAAATAAATATGATAATATCAGTGATATATGAAAATGATATCGGTGGATATCTCCAGACGCTCCTGGTGTAATATATGTCAATCATACCATCTGTATTAATCACCCTGTAGGATCCATTCCCTCTCTATTTATTTCTCCCTCTATCTTACCGTCCCTCTATCCCTTCTAATCTCACAACTTCCTTCTCTCTACTTCCTGCTTCCTACCTCTCCCTCAATCCTACCTTCCGTCACTCCTACCTTCCCTCTCTGCTCTCTTCCCCTCCCTCCCCCTGTCCCATCCACCCAAAAACCTCCCTTCTACCTAATCCAACCCCCACATTCCCACCTCAAATCCCCCCCCCCCCCTTCCTGTCCGCCCAATGAAGTCACCCTTAACAGAACCAGTCATAAAGTCGAAGAAAATCAGCTTGTCTTAAGTGCACCTCAAGAGGACAGCTAACTGGAGCTGTTAAACTGCCAGTCAACCTTAACAGCCCAACCACCACTCCAGTCTCACGAGGTTATTGTGGTGGTGTGGAGATGCGACTCTATACCACCGACGCGAACTGTCGACTGTTTATAACAAGATCTTCGAAGGAATTTTTTTTTTTTATCTATCTCTTCAAAGCTCCAGATACTGTCAGATTAACAGATGGAATTATCTCTTATCCATATTAGTCTATCAGGACTTGACATTCGCAATAATTCTATCCGTTCATAAACCGGTGCACTATCAATGCATTTATTATCTCTATCTTCTTCCCTACTATCTAATCTACCCCTTTATCTGTTTTCCTTCCTAGTATATACCTATTGGATTTTTAGCTATCAGGTTATACCTAGTTATCACCACTTCCTCTTCCCTAACACAATATGAACTCTTGTACACTATAAATACCTGACCTGACCTGACCTGAGGGGTCCTGACCTGACCTGACCTCATGGGACCTCTCCTAATATAACCTAACCTAACATGACCAAACATAATCCTGAACAAAATGTAGTATTATTTTTACCTAACTCAAACCTAAATTAATTTTAAATTACTTCTCATAGTCAATAAGAAATAAATATTGTATATTAAATAAAAGTTTGTTCATGATAAAAATCACAATAATTCCTTTGAAACGCGAAAAGCATTTTGCGTTCTTATTGTTCTCTGATCCATGTGCTTTGATCATCGTGACTGTGATGGCTGGGCGGCCCATGCAGGCTACGAAGATAAACAGCTGCACAGACCACACAATCACTAGAGAAGGCTGACCACAGACCACACAATCACTAGAGAAGGCTGACCACAGACCACACAATCACCAGGGAAGGCTGACCACAGACCATACAATCACCAGGGAAGGCTGGCCACAGAGCACACAATCACCAGGGAAGGCTGGCCACAGAGCACACAATCACCAGGGAAGGCTGGCCACAGAGCACACAATCACCAGGGAAGGCTGGCCACAGAGCACACAATCACCAGGGAAGGCTGGCCACAGACCACACAATCACCAGGGAAGGCTGGCCACAGACCACACAATCACCAGGGAAGGCTGGCCACAGACCACACAATCACCAGGGAAGGCTGGCCACAGACCACACAATCACCAGGGAAGGCTGGCCACAGACCACACAATCACCAGGGAAGGCTGGCCACAGACCACACAATCACCAGGGAAGGCTGGCCACAGACCACACAATCACCAGGGAAGGCTGGCCACAGACCACACAATCACCAGGGAAGGCTGGCCACAGACCACACAATCACCAGGGAAGGCTGACCACAGACCATACAATCACCAGGGGAAGGCTGGCCACAGACCAGACAATCACCAGGGGAAGGCTGACCACAGACCACAATCACCAGGGGAAGGCTGGCCACAGACCACACAATCACCAGGGAAGGCTGGCCACAGACCACACAATCACCAGGGAAGGCTGGCCACAGACCACACAATCACCAGGGAAGGCTGGCCACAGACCACACAATCACCAGGGAAGGCTGGCCACAGACCACACAATCACCAGGGAAGGCTGACCACAGACCATACAATCACCAGGGGAAGGCTGGCCACAGACCAGACAATCACCAGGGGAAGGCTGACCACAGACCACAATCACCAGGGAAGGCTGGCCACAGAGCACACAATCACCAGGGAAGGCTGGCCACAGAGCACACAATCACCAGGGAAGGCTGGCCACAGAGCACACAATCACCAGGGAAGGCTGGCCACAGACCACACAATCACCAGGGAAGGCTGACCACAGACCATACAATCACCAGGGGAAGGCTGGCCACAGACCAGACAATCACCAGGGGAAGGCTGACCACAGACCACACAATCACCAGGGGAAGGCTGACCACAGACCACAATCACCAGGGAAGGCTGACCACAGACCACACAATCACCAGGGGAAGGCTGACCACAGACCACAATCACCAGGGAAGGCTGACCACAGACCACACAATCACCAGGGAAGGCTGACCACAGACCACACAATCACCAGGGAAGGCTGACCACAGACCACACAATCACCAGGGAAGGCTGGCCACAGACCACACAATCACCAGGGAAGGCTGACCACACACCACACAATCACCAGGGAAGGCTGGCCACAGACCACACAATCACCAGGGAAGGCTGGCCACACACCACACAATCACCAGGGAAGGCTGGCCACAGACCACACAATCACCAGGGAAGGCTGGCCACACACCACACAATCACCAGGGAAGGCTGGCCACACACCACACAATCACCAGGGAAGGCTGGCCACAGACCACACAATCACCAGGGAAGGCTGACCACACACCACACAATCACCAGGGAAGGCTGACCACAGACCACACAATCACCAGGGAAGGCTGGCCACACACCACACAATCACCAGGGAAGGCTGGCCACACACCACACAATCACCAGGGAAGGCTGGCCACAGACCACACAATCACCAGGGAAGGCTGGCCCATGGCCAAACCAGTAAAATAACTCTCGAAATCATCAACAGGTAAATAACAGGTAATGTAACGAAGGCATAACCCCTCACGGCCAAATCTCTTCGGATGACCCAGAGTAAATCACAGAAATATTTGGAGGCGAAGAGGCTCTTAGGGAAACCCTGAGGAACGTTACTAAGGTCGGAAGACTCGTGTTTTTCCTGGCAAAGGTCGACCATCAACACCAGGGAAAATGTATTGCCTTCTCTTAGACCAATCACCATAATCATATCCTCCTCCTCCTCTTCCTACTCCTCCTCCTCTTCCTCCTCCTCCTGCTCTTCCTCCCCCTCCTAATGCTCCTGTTTTTCTCTCCTGCTTCACTTACTTTTACTTCTGTTTCTCCTCTTCCATCTCTTCTTCGTTCTTCTCCTACCTCCTACTTTACCTTCTCTCAACTCATATTTTGGACCTGGGGAATGGAGCAGTGGATGGGGGGAGGGGGGGGAAGATGGGCAAGGGATGGAAGGGGGTCGAGACCTAAGCGGTACACGCTAAAGGGGATTGAGGCCGTCATTGTTAAGGGGATCTGATGCGATTCCCAGGATAAGTGTTGGCACCAGCGTGAGTTTGAGGCCATTCATAAGGGGCTTAAGACCGCCTTCAACCCGGCCTCCTTTATTGCAACTCAATGGTAAAATTTGGTAATAAATGCCACGGTCTCTTGTTGGGCTTGTTTTTTTGTTCTCTCTCTCTCTCTCTCTCTCTCTCTCTCTCTCTCTCTCTCTCTCTCTCTCTCTCTCTCTCTCTCTCTCTCTCTCTCTCTCTCTCTCTCTCTCTCTCTCTCCCTCCCTCTCTCTCTCTCTCTCTCTCTCTCTCTCTCTCTCTCTCTCTCTCTCTCTCTCTCTCTCTCTCTCTCTCTCTCTCTCTTCTCCCCCCCCCACAACGCATTCATCAATTGAAATAAGTGTTATAAAAATAGGTTTGTTCTCATATGTAAATTAATATTATTATACAATAACATTCAATGTATATAGTTAGGCTAGGTGTTTAGGTTCTGTTGGCGATTATTTGTAGTACGTGGGTGAAGCGTTGAGCTCTGGCTCTTTGGTCCCGCCTCTCAGCTGTCAATCAACTGGTGTACAGGTTCCTGAGAGCGCTCATACAGATGTGTGAGTGCACGTGCGCTTGTGTATATGTGTGTGTTGATAACATTGTTATCTTGGCTGGTGCTTGCTTGCAACCCACGTGTCAATTGTGATATCATGCGTGCCTCCACACAGCCGCGTGCCAAGACACGAGTTATTAAGGGTCACATTCCCAGATTGTCCCATGTTAAAATCACCCCTAACAGTTTTGGATTAAGCAATCTCTGAGGGGATCTTCCTACTCCAGATCCCCGTCTTCCCAGTTTCCCCCCTCATTATTTCCACTCTCTTTATTCCCTTCTTTATTTCGCCTCTTTATTTTCCCGTCTCTTTCAAATCTCGTCCCTTTTTCCTCTTTATTTTCTCCTTCTCAGTCAAACACGTATATTTCCTCTCTTTATTTCTACATGGACATTTCCCCTCTTTATTTCCTCTCCTCCCTCTACGCCTTCTTCACCTCTTTCTGTTCCGTAAGTCTCTCTCTCCTCCTCCTCTTCCTCTTCTCCATGCCCTTTTTCCCTCTCCGTGCCCCCCCCCCCCCCGTCCCTCCCTCTACCAGCAGCAGCCATCCTAACAATGAGAAGTAATCTGTTTACCTCATCCGGCGAAGAACGCCCAAGTACCTCTTCTCACGGAGGAAATTTGTTACAGTCACCCCTAAGGAAAACCCAGCATGATAGAAAACGTGGAAATGATTTAGAGAAAATGGGCTGTCGTGGTAAGTGTGTGTGTGAGGGGAGACTTGATTTATGTGTGATTTTAAGCCAGCCTGTTCTCACTGTTTGCTTTTAATTTATTATTGTCTGCAATTGTGCTTCGTGTTTCATACGTTTAGAAGCGTGTGGGAAATTTGCATTCATTAGGCACGTTGCTTTTCAATGTGTGAGTTTATGTGGAGAACTTAAAATGTGTCATAGAAAATAGGGTAAATGTCAACAGAGAATGGAAAATAATAGAAAATGGGTGGTTATGCAGTGAATAGGACATGTAGAATAATAGAAAATGGGTTGGGTGGTGAGTGAAAGAAATGGAAAACAGATTTATGATTGCAATTTTCTTTCAGTTCAAGAATTTTGCGTTATTTTACAGCATGTGAAAGTGGTTTGTGTATTGTGTGTGTGTGTGTGTGTGTGTGTGTGTGTGTGTGTGTGTGTGTGTGTGTCTAAGTAATTGTGCTCATCTGTGTTTTATTGTCAAGAAATCGAGGAATATGCTTCAGTTCCTGGGCTTTGGCTCCCCCGTTAGTCGACTCCGGTGAGTTTTGTTATACTGTGCGTTTGTCTATGGGTTTTCACTTCGCCACTCTTCGCTAGTAGGCTTCCATACACAGAGGATCAGACATAGACGAAGCACTTCACATCAAACAATCTCACCCAAACATTAACAGCCAGTTCACACCCATTTACATCCAACCAATTTGAAGATCAAAACAATATCCAATTCTCTGACCCAATTACCTTAGCTACTTAGGCAGGAAAGTGCAGAAAGCCTAGTGGTCCATATTACACCTTATCTGACTTTGAAAATGTTGACAAGATCAACGAAACTTGTTGAAATGAACTTTGGGAGATCTATTTTTCCACTTTTGAAGTGAGGAAGAACTTAAAAATATAGAGAGGAATCATACTAGAGTCATTGATCTAACTTTTGACCGCTCTGCTGACAATATCTATCAACATATTCCTCTATATTTTTTTCTCATCATTTGCCCTTTCAATAGACTGAGAGGCTCATTAAGGAAGTGAATATTTTGCGACGAACTTTTTTCAAAACTCTCTAAAAGTGTCGAAAAGTTTTTATCCTCGAGCGCAGGGAAAGAATGTTTAAAGTGTTGACGGTAAGTTGCTAAACATTTAAACATTTACCAAAACATTTCACTCATATGTATGTAAATTTTTGCTCATTTATGATTTTTTTGAATGTGGTGGATGCGATAATATTTGTAAACGTCTGATTAAAAATTATAATAATTTAATATATTATTATTATTATTATATATACAATGAAATGACATCTTGTATTAATGAGAAATTTCTCATAGTTCCTACTGATTTTGTCAATATTATTGTATATAGTCGGTAAGGATAGGTAGTATGGATAGGATTTATGGATAGTGTGTGTGCGAGAGATGGATAGGATGTATGGATGCTAGTGATGGAGAGGTATGTATGCGAGTGATGGAAAGGTAGCATGGATACGTGTGATGGATAGGTATGGATAATATGGATGCGAGTGATGGAAAGGTAGCATGGATACGTGTGATGGATAGGTATGGATAATATGGATGCGAGGGATGGATAGGTATGATGCTTTGAGGTTTTTGTGAGGTACTGAGGATGGTAAGTGAGTCTACACATTTGTGCGTATGAATTTACATAGATGTAGGCCTATTTGGGAGGGGGGGGGTTGTGCTTTAGCTCGTGGTTCCCACCTTCAGTCTTTAGAACAAAGTGAGCTTCCACAGAGATTCGGACTCCGATCGCTGTATTGACAGTCCAGAGTGTTCTGTTTGAGCCCGCGCGAGAGCGCGCGTGTGTACTCACTTAGTTGTACTAACCTACTTGTGCTTGGGGGGGTGGGGGTTGAGCTCTGGCTCTTTGATCCCGCTTCTCATCTGTCAATCATTTTTTTTTTACACACACACACAAACACACACACACACACACACACACACACACACACACACACACACACACACACACACACACACACACACACAAGGGAGGAGAGAGCCGTGGCGGCAGAAGCAAGGAAGAGGCGCAGGGCGAGAGGGGAAAACCAGGAAGTCACAGCTCCCAACCCAACACCCCCAGAGGCGAGGGGGGAACCCACAACCAGCTACCCAGTAACACCAGAAGGGAGGACAACCCCGCCTCCCTCCACTGCATAGAAAACCCCCCTACCCCAAACCCTCCCTGCCCCCACTCAAATGTTCAGCAAAATCTCCCTCCCCCCACACCCAATCCCCACCCTTCTACCCCTCCCCTCCTCCCGAGTCCTCCCTCCCCCCCTTTCCTTCCCGTCCTCCCTCCCCTTTCACCCCCATACCCTCCCTGTCCCTCCCCCTTCACTGGATCCCTCGCCCCTCATCCCAGTATCCTCTGAGACCCTGTTATCCACCTCACAGGTCCTCACACCCATGGAACAGCCTCCCCCACCAGCAGAACACTCACCAAGGAGGCGATTTGAGAAGGGACAGAAGAAAGTGAGCCTCAAAGCGATGTACACAAACATAGATGGAATTACAAATAAGGCAAATGAGCTTGGAGAACTGGTACTAGAGGAAAACCCAGACATAATAGCCCTCACAGAAACAAAGATCACGAAAACGATAACAAATGCAGTGTTCCCACAGGACTATTATGTTATGAGGAAAGAGAGGGAAGGAAGAGGTGGGGGTGGTGTAGCTCTGCTGGTAAGACAAGGCTGGGATTTTGAGGAGATGGATATTCAGGGCTGTGAAGGTTTCAGTGACTACATAGCAGGTACTGTAACAAATGGAGGGAAAAAATTATAGTCGCAGTCATATATAATCCACCACCAAATGACAGAAGACCTAGACAGGAATATGATAGAAACAACATGGCCACCATTAACATAATAGAAAGAGCAGCTTCTCTTGCTAGCAGGAATGGATCTGGACTACTAATTATGGGAGACTTCAACCATGGGAAGATAGATTGGAAGAACAGAGACCCACATGGAGGACCAGAAACATGGAGAGCTAAGCTGCTGGACGTGGCAACAAGAAACTTTCTAAGCCAGCACACCAAAGAACCAACAAGAATGAGAGGAGAAGATGAACCAGCAATGCTTGATTTGATATTTACCCTAAATGAATGGGATATAAGGGAAGTTAAGATGGAAGCGCCCTTGGGAATGAGTGACCACAGTGTATTGAACTTTGAGTACCTGGTAGAGCTAGGACTTATCTCCCCCCAAAAAGAACTAGGAATCAAAAGGCTGGCATACCGAAAGGGGAATTATGAACAGATGAGAAGTTTCCTAAGTGAAATACCTTGGGACACAGACCTCAGAGACAAGTCTGTACAGGGTATGATGGACTATGTTACCCAAAAGTGTCAGGAGGCAGTAAACAGGTTCATCCCGGCCCAAAGGGAAAAATCCGAGAAGCAACAGAAGAATCCATGGTATAATAGGGCATGTATGGAAGCGAAGAAACTGAACAAAAAGGCGTGGAGGAACTTCCGGAATAACAGAACACCAGAAAGCAGAGAGAGATACCAGAGAACCAGGAATGAGTACGTCAGGGTGAGAAGAGAAGCAGAGAAAAATTTTGAAAATGATATAGCAAACAAAGCCAAGACCGAACCAAAGCTACTCCACAGTGACATCAGAAGGAAAACAACAGTGAAAGAACAGGTATTGAAACTTAGAACAGGCGAGGACAGGTATACAGAGAATGACAGAGAGGTGTGTGAGGAACTCAACAAGAGGTTCCAGGAGGTCTTCACAATAGAACAAGGTGAGGTCACTGTGCTAGGAGAAAGGGAGGTAAACCAGGCGGGCTTGGAGGAATTCGAAATTACGAGAGAGGAGGTCAAGAGACACCTGCTGGATCTGGATGTTAGAAAGGCTGTTGGTCCAGATGGGATCTCACCATGGGTACTGAAAGAGTGTGCAGAGGCACTTTGCCTGCCACTCTCCATAGTGTATAGTAAGTCACAAGAGACGGGAGACCTACCAGAAATATGGAAGACGGCGAATGTGGTCCCAATATACAAAACGGGCGACAGACAAGAGGCACTGAACTACAGGCCAGTGTCCTTGACTTGTATACCATGCAAGGTGATGGAGAAGATCGTGAGAAAAAACCTGGTAACACATCTGGAGAGAAGGGACTTCGTGTCAGGCCAATCCTGGAGTATGCAGCCCCCAGCATGGAGTCCATATCTAGTCAAGGATAAGACTAAACTGGAAAAGGTTCAAAGGTTTGCCACCAGACTAGTACCCGAGCTGAGAGGTATGAGCTACGAGGAGAGACTCCGGGAATTAAACCTCACTTCGCTGGAAGACAGAAGAGTTAGGGGGGACATGATCACCACATTCAAGATTCTGAAGGGGATTGATAGGGTAGATAAAGACAGTCTATTTAACACAAGGGGAACACGCACAAGGGGACACAGGTGGAAACTGAGTGCCCAAATGAGCCACAGAGATATTAGAAAGAACTTTTTTAGTGTCAGAGTGGTTGACAAATGGAATGCATTAGGAAGTGATGTGGTGGAGGCTGACTCCATACACAGTTTCAAGTGTAGATATGACAGAGCCCGATAGGCTCATGAATCTGTACACCTGTTGATTGACGGTTGAGAGGCGGGACCAAAGAGCCAGAGCTCAACCCCCGCAAACACAACTAGGTGAGTACACACACACACACACACACACACATACACACACACACATACACACACACACACACACACACACACACACACACACACACACACACACACACACACACACACACACACACACACACACACACACTCAATTAGGTGAGTACAATTAGGTGAGTACACCTGCATACCATGCAAGTTGATGGAGAAGATTGTGCGAAGAAAGCTAGTGGAACATCTGGAGCGAAAGAACTTTGTAACACAGCATCAACATGGATTCAGGCTCACAGGGTTACTTGAATTCTACGACAAGGCAACAAAAATAAGGCAAGAAAGAGAAGGGTGGGCAGACTGCATATTTTTGGATTGTCAGAAAGCCTTTGACACAGTGCCACACAAGAGGCTAGTGAAAAAACTGGAGATGCAGGCTGGAGTGAAAGGGAAGGTACTCCGTTGGATACAGGAATACCTAAGTAACAGGAGACAACGAGTCAGTGTGAGGGGTGAGGTCTCAGATTGGCGAGACGTTACGAGTGGAGTACCGCAGGGGTCAGTCCTTGGACCTATACTGTTTCTGATATATGTAAATGATCTTCCAGAGGGTATAGAATCGTTTCTCTCAATGTTTGCCGATGATGCAAAAATTATGAGGAGGATTGAAACTGAGGACGATAGTAGGAGGCTACAAGATGACCTAGACAGACTGAGTGAATGGTCCAACAAATGGCTGTTGAAGTTCAACCCGAGTAAATGCAAAGTAATGAAACTAGGTGGTGGAAATAGGAGGCCAAACACAGGATACTGAATAGGAGATGAAGTACTTAATGAAACGAACAGAGAGAAAGATCTAGGAGTTGATATCACACCAAACCTGTCTCCTGAAGCCCACATAAAAAGAATAACGTCTGCGGCATATGCGAGGCTGGCTAACATCAGAACAGCGTTCAGGAACCTGTGTAAGGAATCATTCAGAATCTTGTACACCACATATGTAAGACCAATCCTGGAGTATGCGGCCCCAGCATGGAGCCCGTACCTTGTCAAGCACAAGACGAAGCTGGAAAAAGTCCAAAGGTATGCCACTAGACTAGTCCCAGAACTAAGAGGCATGAGTTACGAGGAAAGGCTGCGGGAAATGCACCTTACGACACTGGAAGACAGAAGAGTAAGGGGAGACATGATCACAACCTACAAAATCCTCAGAGGAATCGACCGAGTAAACAAGGATAAACTATTCAACACTGGTGGGACGCGAACAAGGGGACACAGGTGGAAACTTAGTACTCACATGAGCCACAGAGACGTTAGAAGGAACTTTTTCAGTGTCAGAGTAGTTAACGGATGGAATGCATTAGGCAGTGTTGTGGTGGAGGCTGACTCCATACACAGTTTTAAATGTAGATATGATAGAGCCCAGTAGGCTCAGGAATCTGTACACCAGTTGATTGACAGTTGAGAGGCGGGACCAAAGAGCCAAAGCTCAACCCCCGCAAGCACAAATAGGTGACAAATAGGTGAGTACACACACCCCAGGAAACAACCCGTAGCAGGTGTCTAACTCCCAGGTACCTATGCAGGCGATGAGTCACAATAACGTGGGCTAAAGTATGTTGACCAGACCACACACTATCTTGAGGTTATCTTGAGATGATTTCGGAGCTTTTTAGTGCCCCCGCGGCCCGGTCCTCGACCAGGCCTCCACCCCCAGGAAGCAGCCCGTGACAGCTGGCTAACACCCAGGTACCTATTTTACTGCTAGGTAACAGGGGCATAGGGTGAAAGAAACTCTGCCCATTGTTTCTCGCCGGCGCCTGGGATCGAACCCAGGACCACAGGATCACAAGTCCAGTGTGCTGTCCGCTCGGCCGACCGGCTCCCGAGAAGGGCACTAGAAGGTACCTATTTACTGTTTGGTAAAGCCCCCACTCTAACATGTGTGCGTGTGTGTGTGTGTGTGTGTGTGTGTGTGTGTGTGTGTGTGTGTGTGTGTGTGTGTGTGTGTGTGTGTGTACTCACCTATATGTACTCACCTATATGTGCTTGCAGGATCGAGCATTGACTCTTGGATCCCGCCTTTCTAGCTATCGGTTGTTTACAGCAATGACTCCTGTCCCATTTCCCTATCATACCTAGTTTTAAAAGTATGAATAGTATTTGCGTCCACAACCTGTTCCCCAAGTGCATTCCATTTTTCTACTACTCTCACGCTAAAAGAAAACTTCCTAACATCTCTGTGACTCATCTGAGTTTCCAGTTTCCACCCATGTCCCCTCGTTCTGTTATTATTACGTGTGAACATTTCATCTATTTCCACTTTGTCAATTCCCCTGAGTATTTTATATGTCCCTATCATATCTCCTCTCTCCCTTCTTTTCTCTAGTGTCGTAAGGTTCAGTTCCTTCAGCCGCTCTTCATATCCCATCCCTCGTAGCTCTGGGACAAGCCTCGTCGCAAACCTCTGAACCTTCTCCAGTTTCTTTATGTGTTTCTTCAGGTGGGGGCTCCATGATGGCGCGGCATACTCTAAGACGGGTCTCACGTAGGCAGTGTAAAGCGCCCTAAAAGCTTCCTCATTTAGGTTTCTGAATGAAGTTCTAATTTTCGCCAGTGTAGAGTACGCTGCTGTCGTTATCCTATTTATATGTGCCTCAGGAGTTAGATTAGGTGTCACATCCACTCCCAGGTCTCTTTCTCGAATCGTTACAGGTAGGCTGTTCCCCTTCATTGTGTACTGTCCCTTTGGTCTCCTGTCACCTGATCCCATTTCCATAACTTTACATTTACTGGTGTTAAACTCCAGTAGCCATTTCCCTGACCATCTCTGCAGCCTGTTTAAGTCCTCTTGGAGGATCCTACAATCCTCGTCTGTCACAACTCTTCTCATTAATTTTGCGTCATCTGCAAACATTGACATGTATGATTCCACTCCTGTAAACATATCATTTACGTAAATTAGAAAGAGGATTGGTCCCAGCACCGATCCTTGAGGTACTCCTCTTGTTACTGTTCGCCAGTCCGACTTTTCGCCCCTTACCATTACCCTCTGGCTCCTTCCTGTTAGGTAGTTCTTCACCCATACTAGGGCCTTTCCGCTTACTCCTGCCTGCCTCTCAAGTTTGTATAGCAGTCTCATGTGCGGTACCGTATCAAAGGCCTTTTGGCAGTCAAGAAATATGCAGTCTGCCCAGCCTTCTCTGTCCTGCCTTATCCTTGTTACTTTATCATAGAATTCTAAAAGGTTTGTTAGGCATGATTTCCCTGTCCAGAACCCATGTTGGTGCTTGTTTACAAACCCAATGCTGTGTGTGTGTGTGTGTGTGTGTGTTTATGTGTGTGTGTGTGTGTGTGTGTGTGTGTGTACTCACCTAGTTGTACTCACCTAGTTGTGTCTGCAGGATCGAGCATTGACTCTTGGATCCCGCCTTTCGAGCATCGGTTGTTTACAGCAATGACTCCTGTCCTATTTCCCTATCATACCTGGTTTTAAAATTATGAATAGTATTTGCTTCCACAACCTGTTCCTGAAGTGCATTCCATTTCCCCACTACTCTCACGCTAAAAGAAAACTTCCTAACATCTCTGTGACTCATCTGAGTTTCAAGCTTCCATCCATGTCCTCTCGTTCTGTTACTATTCCGTGTGAACATTTCGTCTATGTCCACTCTGTCAATTCCTCTGAGTATCTTATACGTTCCTATCATGTCCCCCCTCTCCCTTCTTCTTTCTAGTGTCGTAAGGCACAGTTCCCTCAGGCGCTCTTCATACCCCATCCCTCGTAGCTCTGGGACGAGTCTCATTGCAAACCTCTGAACCTTTTCCAGTTTCATTATATGCTTCTTCAGATGGGGACTCCATGATGAGGCGGCATACTCTAAGACTGGCCTTACGTAGGCAGTGTAAAGCGCCCTAAATGCCTCCTTACTTAGGTTTCTGAATGATGTTCTAACTTTTGCCAGTGTAGAGTACGCTGCTGTCGTTATCCTATTAATATGTGCCTCAGGAGATAGATTAGGTGTTACGTCCACCCCCAGGTCTCTTTCACGCGTCGTTACAGGTAGGCTGTTCCCCTTCATTGTGTACTGTCCCTTTGGTCTCCTATCTCCTAGTCCCATTTCCATAACTTTACATTTGCTCGTGTTGAATTCTAGTAGCCATTTCTCTGACCATCTCTGCAATCTGTTCAGGTCCTCTTGGAGGATCCTGCAATCCTCATCTGTCACAACTCTTCTCATCAACTTTGCATCATCCGCAAACATCGACATGTAGGACTCTACGCCTGTAAACATGTCGTTAACATATACAAGAAATAGAATTGGTCCCAGCACCGATCCTTGTGGTACTCCACTTGTTACTGTTCGCCAGTCCGACTTCTCGCCCCTTACCGTAACTCTTTGGCTCCTTCCTGTTAGGTAGTTCCTTATCCATTCTAGGACCTTTCCCCCCACCCCCGCCTGCCTCTCGAGCTTGAACAGCAGTCTCATGTGCGGTACTGTATCAAAGGCTTTTTGGCAGTCCAGAAATATGCAGTCTGCCCAACCATCTCTGTCCTGTCTTATCCTCGTTATTTTATCATAGAATTCCAGAAGGTTTGTTAGGCACGATTTCCCTGTCCAGAACCCATGTTGATGTTTGTTCACAAACCTAATGTTCTCCAGGTGTGCAACCAGTCGCAGCCTAATTATTCTTTCCAGTATTTTACAGGGGATGCTTGTCAGTGATACAGGTCTGTAGTTAAGTGCCTCCTCCCTATCTCCTTTCTTGAAGATCGGCACGACATTTGCCTTCTTCCAGCAACTGCGCAATTCTCCTGACATAAGTGACTCATTAAAGATCATTGCCAGAGGCACGCTGAGGGCCTGTGCTGCTTCTTTTAGTATCCACGGTGATACTTTGTCTGGTCCAACTGCTTTAGTTGCATCTAGAGTTGTCAACTGTTTCATTACCTCCTCTGCTGTCACCTCTATATCTGATAGTCTTTCATCTAGGGTAACCCCTTCCAACAATGGGAGCTGCTCAGGCTCGGTAGTGAACACTCCATGGAAACTGGCATTCAGTGCCTCGCAGATTTCCTTGTCACTTTCAGTATATGCCCCCTCTGTCTTCCTTAGTCTTGTCACTTGGTCGTTCACCGACATTTTTCTTCTTATATGACTGTGTAGTAACTTAGGTTGTTTTTTCGCTTTGATTGCAATATCGTTCTCATAGTCCCTTTCCGATGTTCGTCTTATGTTAATGTAATCGTTCCTAGCTCTGTTGTATCTGCTTCTGTTGTCCTCTGTTCTTTGTCTTCTGTACTTCCTCCACTCCCGTCTGCTGGCCATTTTTGCTTCCTGACAGTCTATTAAACCATGGGTTATTATATTCCTTCTTATTTTTTCCCTTTACCGTTGGTATAAATCTCTCTTCGGCCTCCTGGCATTTCTGTATGACTAGGTCCATCATATCTTGGACTGTTTTTCCTCTAATTTCTTCCTCCCACTGCACTTCACCCAGATAGTCCCTTATCCTCATATAGTCCCCTTTCCTGTAGTCAGCTCTCCTTTCCCAGATCTCTTGTCCCATGGTCATAAGTTTGAATTCCATCATGTAGTCAAAGACTAGGACACAATGGTCACAATGTGTGTGTGTGTGTGTGTGTATGTGTGTGTGTAGTCTTCCCCCTGCCTTTCCCCTCACTCTGGTTGGTGAGGGGAAACACATTTTTACGGAGTGACAGATGCGAATTAGCGATTATCAAAGTGAATACCGGAATTTACCTAAATTTACCTGAGGGGGCCACTAATACTAGTAGCCTCGATGAGGACAGTAAGCCGGCGGCTTGTCAAAGGTCCCCCCATTTGCCCTGATGATCTTTTCCAGCTGTATTTTATAACTCCGCAGAGTTTTGGCGTTTACGGCTTCAGCGGGTAGGCGGTTCCACGGCTTTATAACCCGATGGGTGAAAAAGCATCCGCTGTTTTCTGTCCTAGAGTGTGGCTTATTGCGCCTGACCCCGTTGCTCCTCGTTCACGCTACATCTGACCTTTTGAAGCAATTGTCCGAATCAACATCCTCTAAATTGTTCAGCATTTTTAAAAGTTTCAATGAGATCCGCCCGTCATGTCTGGTTTGCAGTGTTGTTATCCCCGTGACCCTTCAACCGTTCCTGACACGAGAGATGACTAAGCTGTGGTAGGATTTTTGTTGTCCGGTGTTGCACACCTTCTCCAGAACAGTTGTGTCTCTCTGTATAAGAGTTCTCCATGCCTGGATGCAGTAATCCAGGCGGGGGCGCACTAGAGACATACAATTGAACGACTTCTTTCTTTTCTTTAAAGTAAAGGTACGCTTTAGGTAATGAAGGTAAAGGAATACAGGTAAGAACAGGTGTTGTACGCGTACAGCAGAGAATAAGAACAGGTGTTGTACGCGTACAGCAGAGAATAAGAGCAGGTGTTGTACGCGTACAGCAGAGAATAAGGACAGGTGTTGTACGCGTACAGCAGAGAACAAGAACAGGTGTTGTACGCGTACAGCAGAGAATAAGAACAGGTGTTGTACGCGTACAGCAGAGAATAAGGACAGGTGCTGTACGCGTACAGCAGACAATAAGAACAGGTGCTGTACGCGTACAGCAGAGAACAAGAACAGGTGTTGTACGCGTACAGCAGAAAATAAGGACAGGTGTTGTACGCGTACAGCAGAGAACAAGAACAGGTGCTGTACGCGTACAGCAGAGAACAAGAACAGGTGCTGTACGCGTACTGCAGACAATAAGGACAGGTGTTGTACGCGGTATACGCATGAGAAACCCCGTTATTGTGACTTACTGCGTACCTGACCTGTTTCTGTCCGTGTATGTGTTGCTGTAGAAATGGGAGGTGGGGTGAGTGATGGATGAGAGGAGGGAGGGGGGGAGGGTAACGAAGGGTAGGGGGGGGGGGGGGTAGAATGGGGGGGGGGAGGTAATTACCCAGCCTCAAGAATGATATACTGGCCATAATGATATACTTTGCTCGAGTACTGCTGCTGGTATAATATATCCTTGTTTGATGGGATTGTTGTTTGTCCCCGCCCCCCCCCCGTCCATACATTGTGTATGGTTTGCTCCTCCTCCCCCTCCCACCTCCCCTTTCCCTTCTCCCTCCCCTTTCCCTCCCTTCTCCATCCACCTCCCATTCCCTTCACCCCCTCCCGTCCCTCGTTTTCCTGCTCCTCCTTCTCTCCCCTTCCTACTACCCTTTCCCCCCCTCTCCCTTCCTCCATCCCTTCCCCCCCCCTCACCCCTCTCCCTCTCGCAACACAATAAGCAACACCACCAAAGACTGACACGACACCAGCAACACAATTAATAAAACACAATATTGCTTCAATAATGACAACAAAGGCGGCCAGTTGAAGACACCAACCGTGATACTGACACTGGCGGAGCGGACTGGGGGAGTCACGGGTCACAATGCTGGCTGCGGCGTCAAACAACCTGGTTAACCCACGCATACGCACTATACTATGCAGTGCTACACAATACAAGAATACACATATACACTAGTGCTCAGTAACTAGGGCACTCGAGGCAGGTGTGATGGTGTGTGATTCAAAGAGTGTTATACAGAAGTGGTCTTTGCCTATCCTCCCTCCCCTATCCTACTTCCCCCACCTCCCCCCCCCCCCACTGCTCTATCATCCCCCCCCCCACCCCACATCCAGTCCTACTAGCAACAATTACAGTTCACTGAACACCTGAACAATGGTCGGAATTGAAGGCTCATTTTATGAACACGAGAGAAAGCGAGAGAGCACAGCTGAAATTCTTTTTTAAACGTGTATTAAAATGACAAAAATCAGGCACTTCTGCATTTTATCTAACCACGTCTTAGTGAAGTATTAAGAAAACAGAAAAAAAGTCCAAGCACACTGATAATGTTGCTTGGTAATCTGCTTGTTAGATCAACTGGGAAGATGGTTATGCTTCCTGTCTGCAATGTTGACCTGCTCACGTGCAATATTTAATGAATATTTGAACCCAAACCCGGGCTACCGCTTTGAGAAACAAAAAATGGTTGAAGAATTAAGAATCAATAAACTTATTACTACAAATGGAGAATATATTTTGAGACAGCAAGGTCAAAGTTTTCGTATATGTTTCAACAGCTGAGGCAGAGGCAGTGTTTCAAAAGCTGAGGCAGAGGCAGTGTTCCAACAGCTGAGGCAGAGGCAGTGTTTCAACAGCTGAGGCAGAGGCAGTGTTTCAACAGCTGAGGCAGAGGCAGTGTTTCAACAGCTGAGGCAGAGGCAGTGTTCCAACAGCTGAGGCAGAGGCAGTGTTTCAACAGCTGAGGCAGAGGCAGTGTTCCAACAGCTGAGGCAGAGGCAGTGTTTCAACAGCTGAGGCAGAGGCAGTGTTCCAACAGCTGTGGCAGAGGCAGTGTTTCAACAATTGAGGCAGAGGCAGTGTTCCAACAGCTGAGGCAGAGGCAGTGTTCCAACAGCTGAGGCAGAGGCAGTGTTTCAACAATTGAGGCAGAGGCAGTGTTCCAACAGCTGAGGCAGAGGCAGTGTTCCAACAGCTGAGGCAGTGGCAGTGTTTCAACAGCTGAGGCAGAGGCAGTGTTTCAACAGCTGAGGCTGAGGCAGTGTTTCAACAGCTGAGGCAGAGGCAGTGTTTCAACAGCTGAGTTAGAGGCAGTGTTTCAACAGCTGAGGCAGAGGCAGTGTTCCAACAGCTGAGGCAGAGGCAGTGTTTCAACAGCTGAGGCTGAGGCAGTGTTTCAACAGCTGAGGCTGAGGCAGTGTTTCAACAGCTGAGTTAGAGGCAGTGTTTCAACAGCTGAGGCAGAGGCAGTGTTTCAACAGCTGACATACAAGTTATGAACAACATCTCTCTCTTCTCAGCAAGTAACATGTTGCAGCCAAGCCAGTGCATCTCTTCAGTTTGTGAGGTCAAGAAGTGCTCAGGTGCTCCACAACAAACAACAGCTGAGGCTGAGTACCAATTAGCACAAATATATTTAATCGACTGAGATAATAACACAGGTACAGACTCCTTCTGGAGAGACGTTCTTCAGTGTTAAGACGTCATCGGTGGTTCGAATCCATTTGAAGAAATAAGCAAATGTGCCGCTCTCTTTTCAATAATATTACTGCATTCAAGTGCTGAAATAGCAGCCATTTTCTTTAGATTTCCCAACTTCAAGAAACTGTCGTACCAAAGTGCCATTAGGTTAACCTACCAGAGGACCCAAAACAGAAAACGGGACAGTATGTCACTTTCGCGAGCCGCCTAAGGTCATTTTGGGGGGGGGGGGCCTTAATTAAAGTATTTGTCAAAACTGGGCAGTCGTTTAGCCTAGCGAGAAGCGTAACGAGACTGTTCTGAACTACCTGCTTGGTTGTTTGGTCATACAGGGGTGTGAATGGTGCGTTATCTGATGGGTCTCTCTCTCTTTCTCTCTCTCTCTCTCTCTCTCTCTCTCTCTCTCTCTCTCTCTCTCTCTCTCTCTCTCTCTCTCTCTCTCTCTCTCTCTCTCTCTCTCTCTCTCTCTCTCTCTCTCTCTCTCTCTCTCTCTCTCTCTCTCTCTCTCTCTCTCTCTCTCTCTCTCTCTCTCTCTCTGTCTCTCTCTCTGTCTCTCTCTCTCTCTCTCTCTCTCTCTCTCTCTCTCTCTCTCTCTCTCTCTCTCTCTCTCTCTCTCTCTCTCTCTCTCTCTCTCTCCCCCTCTCTCTCTCTCTCTCTCTCTCTCTCTCTCTCTCTCTCTCTCTCTCTCTCTCTCTCTCTCTCTCTCTCTCTCTCTCTCTCTCTCTCTCTCTGTCTCTCTCTCTCTGTCTGTCTCTCTCTCTCTCTCTCTCTCTCTCTCTCTCTCTCTCTCTCTCTCTCTCTCTCTCTCTCTCTCTCTCTCTCTCTCTCTCTCTCTCTCTCCCCCCCTCTCTCTCTCTCTCTCTCTCTCTGTCTCTCTCTCTCTCTCTCACTCCCTCTTTCTCTCTCTCTCTCTCTCTCTCCCTCTCTCTCCTTCCCTCCCCCCCCACACACTCACCAATGGAAAGTGTGTGGTAGTTCTCCAATGGAAAGTCAAACGCCAATACAATTGGTTCCAGCGCCGTCGCAGGAACTGTCAGATCGAGGTTGAAGGCAACAACGAACTGCTCCCAGGGGCTCCAGCTCCGGAGTTGACCTCGAAGTTGGTGAAAGAAGGCACAGGGACTCCCCCCGGAGACCGCCGTGGTCGGGGCCGGAGAACCACCCCAGCAAGGGTAAGAACGACCCCAGCCTCCTGAAGCAGAGACCCGGGAGGTGGACGGCCCGGTCCCGCACCTACGGGTTCCTTCATGACCCAAGCAGAAGGAAGAGTAATAATTATTATTATAATAATTGTTATAACAGTAATATAATTTATAATATAATGTGGGTGTACCACCCGTGTTAAATAATTCATCCTTGTCTACCCTGTCAATTCCTCGGAGAATTTTGTATGTGGTGATCATGTCTCCCCGAGCTCTTTTGTCTTCCATCGACGTGAGGTACAGTTCCCTCAGCCTTTCCTCGTAACTCATGCCTCTTAGTTCTGGGACTAGCCTAGTGGCATACCTCTGAACTTTTTCCAGCTTCGTCTTGTGCTTGACAAGGTACGGGCTCCATGATGGGGCCGCATACTCCAGGATTGGTCTTACATATGTGGTGTACAAGGTTCTGAAGGATTCCTTACACAGGTTTGTGAAGGCAGTTCTGATGTTACCCAGCCTCGCATACGCCGCCGATGTTATTATTTTTATGTGGGTTTCAGGAGACAGGTTTGGTGTGATATCAACTTCTAGATCTTTCTCTCTGTCCGCTTCGTGAAGGACTTCATCTCCCACTTCCACTACTCTCACGCTAAAAGAAAACTTCTTAACATTTCTGTGATTCATCTGAGTTTCTAGCTTCCACCCATGTCCCCTCGTTCTGTTATTATTCCGTGTGAACATTTCATCTATTTCCACTTCGTCAATCCCCCTGAGTATTTTATATGTTCCTATCACATTCCCCCCTCTCCCTCTTCTTTTTTCTAGTGTCGTAAGGTTTAGTTCCTTCAGGCGCTCTTCATACCCCATCCCTCGTAACTCTATGACGAGCCTTGTCGCAAACTTCTAAACCTTTTCCAGTTTCCTAATGTGTTTCTTCAGGTGGGGACTCCATGATGAGGCGGCATACTCTAAGACTGGTCTCACGTAGGCAGTGTAAAGCGCCCTAAATGCCCCCTTACTTAGGTTTCTGAATGATCTAACTTTCGCCAGTGTAGAGTACGCTGCTGTCGTTATCCTATTTATATGTGCCTCAGGAGATAGATTAGGTGTTACGTCCACTCCCAGGTCTCTGTCACGCGTCGTCACAGGTAGGCTGTTCCCCTTCATTGAGTGTATTCACCTAGTTGTGTTTGCGGGGGTTGAGCTCTGATCTTTCGGCCCGCCTCTCAAATGTCAATCAACATATTTTTTTTTTTAACACACACCCACCCACCGTAACAACTGTCTAACTCCCAGGTACCTATTACTGCTAGGTAACAGAGGCATCAGGGTGAAAGAAACTCTGCCCATTTTATTTCTCGCCGCCACCGGGAATCGAACATTGGTCCACAGGATTTCGTGTACAGCGTGCTGTCCACTCAGCCACCAGTGTGTGTGTGTACTTACCTAGTTGTGCTTACGGGGGTTGAGCCCTGGCTCTTTGGTCCTGCCTCTCAATTATCAGTCAACTAATGTACAGATTCCTGAGCCTACTGGGCTCTATCATATCTACACTTGAAACTGTGTATGGAGTCAGCCTCCACCACATCACTGCCTAAGTGCATTCCATTTATCTACGACTCTGACACTGAAAAAAATATTTCTAACGTCTCTGTGTAATGCATCTTAGCATTACCAAGCGCACGCGCGCGCGCGCGAGTGTGTGTGTGTGTGTGTGTGTGTGTGTGTGTGTGTGTGTGTGTGTGTGTGTGTGTGTGTGTGTGTGTGTGTGTTGTGTGGTGTGTGTGTGTGTGTGTGTGTGTGTGTGTGTGTGTGTGTGTGTGTGTGTGTGTGTGTGTGTGTGAGTGTGTGTGTGTGTGTGTGTGTGTGTGTGTGTGTGTGTGTGTGTGTGTGTGTGTGTGAGTGTGTGTGTGTGTGTGTGTGTGTGTGTGTGTGTGTGTGTGTGTGTGTGTGTGTGCGTGCGTGCGTGCGTGCGTGCGTGCGTGCGTGCGTGTACTCACCTAGATATACTAGCAGGTTCGAGCTAGGCCCGACATTCTGATCGTCCATAAATTAATGCAATATCTCATTCCTCACGCCTTTTCCATATTTACACGTGCAACTTTACCTCGAGTTAGCTTCAATGATTTCTGTGCCTGAGCAGCTCCACTTATTGACGGCCCTAACGATAAAAAAAGTTCATCTGACTTGTAGGTATGTGTACACATAAGCATGTACGCATGTATATGCGCCAGTGTGCATGTACGCATGTGTATGTGTCAGTGTGCATGCATGCGTACTCTCTCAATCCACATCTTACATTAAATATTCGTCAATACTCGTTAAAACCTCACTGATTCCTTGGGAGTTGAATAGCACCTGCTAATGCCTTGTTTTAACCTCGTGGAGTAGAAAACACACCAGAGGACCCGAAGCAGCATACGTTTCTAACCAGACTGTGCTTGACTCGAAAGCCTATCGGAACGGAAACTACCTCAGGTTCACTAATTGACTCAGATATTGACCTCTGACCTTGTGATCTTGTGAACCGATTATGGTAAAGAACAGTCTTTGCTCTTTGCTGGTTGGGTCAGCTGGAGAGAGAGAGAGAAAGAAAGAGAGAGAGAGAGAGAGAGAGAGAGAGAGAGAGAGAGAGAGAGAGAGAGAGAGAGAGAGAGAGAGAGAGAGAGAGAGAGAGAGAGAGAGAGAGAGAGAGAGAGAGAGAGAGAGAGAGAGAGAGAGAGAGAGAGACGAGGGTAAGAAGCCAGAGAGAGAGAGAGAGAGAGAGACGAGTGTAAGAAGCCAGAAAGAGAGAGAGAGACGAGGGTAAGAAGCCAGAAAGAGAGGGAATCAAGAAAAACAAAAACTCTAAATTGAGGAGAAAGCTGAGGAGAAATTGCCAAT
Organism: Procambarus clarkii; assembly: GCF_040958095.1. Lineage (NCBI taxonomy): Eukaryota > Metazoa > Arthropoda > Malacostraca > Decapoda > Cambaridae > Procambarus > Procambarus clarkii. Next base: position 20,454,696 of record NC_091189.1, read on the forward strand.
TGGCTTTTAAAGCATATTAGACACACACCGACAAGCTTGCCTGTCTTCTCATTAACTCCGTTGACCCTAATGGAAATAACGACAAAATTTAAGATCATTTTGTTTCACGTTATAGAAAGTATGTCGGTGGAACGAGACAAGTAGATAGTGGGAGATAGATGGTGATTTCACTATTCTCTCCCTCCTTCCCTTTCTCTCTCTCTCTACCATCTACCCTCGTTTCTTTCCACTCTTTTCCTCCCCTCCCATTTTCCCCTCTCGGCCTATCCTATACAATCACAATCCCACACTTCAACCATCCCCTCCCATCCCTCCCCCTTCCCTTCCCTCCCACCTGCCTCCATCACACCCTGGGAGATATTGCCTCACACAGGCCCTGCTTGTCTTGTCTTCTCTCAGCGGTGATATATTTTTCTTGCTCTACAATATACGTTTGAGCGTTCAGTGACATTTTTAGACGTGTCAATCGTCTTATTTACGTCATAGTCAATTATCGACATTTGTTTTCTGCCGAGGGCTGTATTTACGTGATGTGTTACTGCAGGATCGAGTTGTTAGCTCTTGGACCCCCGCCTTTCTAGCCGTCGGCTGTCTAATGTGCCGACTCCCGATCTGTTTTTCTATGTCATATCTATTACTGGGAGAGGTACCCAGCGGTGCCCGGGGACAGTCCAACATTATTAGTTCAGTGCAATGACTCTTTTTCACTCGTTTCTCTAAACCTATTTATATATAAAGTTGTGTATTGAATTGGCTTGGACAGTTTGGTCATCTGGTTCGCTTCATATATTTGCGACTCTTAGAAAGTAAAAGTTCTTTCTGACATCCCTGTGACTCATCTGTGTTTCCTGTTTCGAATTATGTCATTTCGTTCCTTATTTTGAATATTGCTTCTATGTCATCTTTGTCAGTCTTTCGTAATATCTCGTACGTCGTTATCATGTCTTCTCCATTCCTTCCTTCCTTCCTCGGGTGTAGCGATGTCCAGTGCCCTCAGTCTTTCTTAGCTCAGGTCCCTCAGCTCAGGAACGAACTTTATTGCATATTTTTTTGACATTTGCTGGTTGCTTGTTTCTTCTGGTAGGGTGTTCCACGCCGGGGCAGCATACTCGATAACAGGTCTGACAAAGGACGTATACAGCGCTCAGGAGGGACCTTTGTCCAGGATGGTGAAGGATAACGGGACGTTCGCCAGTATGGCCTATGCTGCCCTCGTTATCCTGCTGATATCTGCCTCTGGTGATAGCTCTCCAGTTATGTCCACTCCTAAGTCCCATTTTCAGAAGTTGGAAGTTGCCTTCCCTTCATTCTGTACTGTTTTTGAGGTCTTCTTGCTCCATCTTCTATCCTCATAACCTTGCATTTGTCAGGGTTAAAGTCTAGTAGCCACGTCTCAGACCATCTCTGGAGATTGTCTAGGTCATCATGTGATATATTGCACACTTCCTCAGTGCTTACTTCTGAGGTGGACTGTATAGGTGGAGCTTACTTCCTCTGTTAGATTGTGTGTGTGTGTTAGCGTGGATATGTGTGTTAGCGTGGGTGAGTGTACACACACACATATCTTCAGGAAGCAGCTCGTAGTAGCTGTCTAACTACCAGGTATCTATTTACTACTAGGTGAACAGCTGCATCAGGATGAAAGAAACTCTGCCCATTTGTTCCCGCCATCACCGGGGATCGAACCCGGGCCATTAGGACTAGGACCCCGAGCATTGTCCACTCAGCCGCGAGGTCCTTATTGGGCTCGTGTGTGTGTGTGTGTGTGTGTGTGTTAATACATCTAGGTTTATTATACATCCGTATATTTATGTATATTTTTTACCTGTAGTTTATTCTGGCATAAATTTGGATTTCCTTATTTTATCAATTATTGCACTTACAAAATACTTAATGCACTTAGTCTTATAATAATGATTGATTTGTTACTATTAATAAAGCTATCGTAATTATTATTGTATTTCTTTTATTCTCGGTTATTCTTATTCCTTATCGTCATACATTTTCCCCCTTTCTGTTACTTTTATGATTGAGATTGCTTCCCTCTTCTACCCCTTCCTCGCTCTGTTACGCTTGATTCCCTTCCCACTTAATTTCGTCCTCCATCTCCTTCTGTTTCTCCCCTCTTTCTGTTTTTCTTCTCTTCCCTTACCTTTCCACTTAATTTGATTCCCCCTTACTCTGTATTTCTCTCTTTGTTTCTCTCTTATTCTCTTATTGTCTTGTCTCCCTTTGACTCTTGCTGGCCGTCTTTGTCTCTATCGTTCTATCTCTTTATCTGTGTGTCTAAATTTCTCTTTCTGTCTCTCCCTCCCTCTCCCTCCCCCCCCCCCTTCAATACAAAATGAGTGAAAAAAAGTTCACTACATTGAACTGCTGATGGTGGAAAGGCGAGGCATAAGAGCTGATGCTCGACCCTGCAAGCTCAACTAGGTGAGTACATCTAGGTGAGTATACTAGATGAGTACACACATACCTGTCATGAGTACATCAGCACACATTTTTTTTTTAATATATTAGGTACATCTGCATTTGTGCAGCTGCCCTAGACTATATGATGGGGAGTACAGTGTGTGTCAAAAACCTAGCTACGTGATGCTAAAAGTCCCCATCTCGCAGCATGGTTAGTCATACAGAGGCATGTGATTAGTAGTCTGCACTGGCAGACTCTGGGTGCATTATGAGGATATCATCAACACAAGAGTGAATAAGGCAGCAGTGATACTAAAAGTCCCCATCTCGCAGGATGGTTAGTCATACAGGGCCATATGTTCAGTAGTCTGCACTGGCAAATTTTGAGTGCAATATGAGGATATCTTCATGAACACGAGAGTGAATAAAGTAATTGCAAAGCTCCAGGTACCTCATGCCAACTGGTCTGAAAGGTCTAATAACTGGGCATTCGGTGATGTAGTGCGGGAGATCATGCCGCAGTTCCTGCTCACAGAGTTTGCAACTGGAGTGCTCAGGATTGGGAGATCCGTCACCTGCAGCCACCTGCCACAGGTAACGGTAACCCAACCTGATCCTGGCAACCACTGTGTCGCACAGTCTAGTGGACGTTTTGTGCTGTCCATAGATATAGGTTTCAGATCTGAACAAATCATAGCTTTTTATACTAGTGCTTTCAGGTCGTTAGCAGTCAGTAATTTCTTTCCTATCAGACCTGAGTGTTTGAAATAATATAGTTTTGACAGCAGAGATGGGGATACCTAGATCTAATTCAACTTCATCTTTGTTACGCGCTAATTTTGTCTCATTATGATGGGTTATATTTATGTGTGATGGTATCCATACAAAGAAGATTCGAGACCCTTTACTCTGTGCAGCGATTAGGTCATTTATAATTGGTAGTATAAGGGTCTTGCTGTCGATCTTCCAGGAGACGACTTTTCGATTGCTTGAAGAGCAGACTTTAAATCACAAAATATTATTCCTCCTCCAATGTTTGTTAATGTACTGGTAGCTAGTTGTAATGTTGCTAGTTCTGCTTGTGTGGAGGTCAGCCAGTTGTTTAACCTGATCACTGACAGTCTTTGTGCAAATATTATTTCTATAAAACCTACATGCTGCTGCAGTCCGTCCAGTAGAGGATTGGACTGAGCCGTCGGTGTAGACACAGTGCTCGTGAGATCTTAAACTCTCGATGGAGGAGGCAATTGTTTCAAGAGTGACAGCTTTGAGAAGAGCAAGATTCTCATTATCTTTCTTGATGACAGGTGTGTATGATACTTGAATGGTGGGGTACAGATAGGTTGGTTTGTCTGATGAGTTTCGTAATGACTATCGAACCCTGACTGTCTTCAACCACTAGACCGGTAAGTACGAAACGAAACCCATTCATCCGTTTCTTTTGTACTCTCTCATCCACTATTCTTTTTTTTTATATTTCCTTCCGGTATACTCCCCTCTCTTCCCTTCTCTCTCTTTCCTCCCTCTCCAATACTCTCCTTCTCTGGCCCTTCCCTTTCCTATCACACTCACCACCCCTTTCTCTCTCTCTCTCTCTCTCTCTCTCTCTCTCTCTCTCTCTCTCTCTCTCTCTCTCTCTCTCTCTCTCTCTCTCTCTCTCTCTCTCTCTCTCCTCTCTCTCTCTCTCTCTCTCTCTCTTCTCTTCTCTTCTCTGTGAGAATGGGGCTGGGGTGATTAGCAGAGGGCTGGGGGAGCTTATTAAGGGTGGCTGGGGTGATTAGCATGAGCAGGGCTCGGGTGATTAACAGAGGGGCTGGTTGATTAGTCGGGGGGGGGGGAGCTGGGGTGATTAACAGGGTGGTGTGGGAGGTTTAAAGTAGAGAGAGAGCGAGAGAGAGAGAGAGAGAGAGAGAGAGAGAGAGAGAGAGAGAGAGAGAGAGAGAGAGAGAGAGAGAGAGAGAGAGAGAGAGAGAGAGAGAGAGAAGATAGCTTTAGGTCCATGAAATCATTGTGTTAATATGGGCATATATCTGCTCTCTGCATATATATCTATATACTTTTCTTGTAGAATGTCATTGCCAAGGTAATCTGGCCGCCTCTCTGCCCTCCCCCCCCCCCCCCAACCCTCTCTCTCTCTCTCTCCATTTCTTAAAATCGCAGAAAGCTTTCTCTGCCAGAATTCTTCCTCCTGCATTCGCATAAATTTTCCTAACCCAACACCATCTCCCTCCCTCACCCACTCTCTGCCTCTCCCACTCTTCCTCTCACCCCCCACTCATTAATGAGTCTGACGTAGCACTACTCGTTAGAAGCGCAATTAACGAGCATTTTCCTGCATTATGAGGGTTGAGCGCTGGTCCTTCGCCTCCGGACTTGAGCCCGCAGAATGGGGCTCCCATCTCCCGGGTTTTGAAATGCGTCTGCGTGTGTGTGTGAATTGAGGAGAGAGAGAGAGAGAGAGAGAGAGAGAGAGAGAGAGAGAGAGAGAAGACAGACACAGACTGACGGACGAACAGACAAAGAGAACGAGATATAAAGAGGGAGCGATAAAGGTAAAGAGAGCAAGAGAACAAGAGAAAGTAAGAGAGAGCTAAGAAGAGCCAGAGAGCAAGGAAGAGCTAAAGAGACCAAGAGAGCTAAAGAAAGCAAGAGAGAGAGAGAGAGCTGAAGAGAGCAAGAGGGAGTTAAGAGATTAAGAGAGAGCTACAAAAAAAGAGAGAGCTAAAGAGAGCAAGAGGGATAGAGCTAAAATGAGCAGGAGAGAGAGAGAGAGAGAGAGAGAGAGAGAGAGAGAGAGAGAGAGAGAGAGAGAGAGAGAGAGAGAGAGAGAGAGAGAGAGAGAGAGAGATACAGACACGGAACGAAACAGGAGAAAGCATAACGGATATGAACAGAAATAACAATAATATCCACATTAATACCTGATTGGCCACGTCTGTGGTAGAAAATAATAATAATAATAATAAATAACCATTTAGACTAGAAATAGAAATGAATTTTGGAGAACTGAATTTTCAATTACCATCGATAGTGAAAAGCAACATAAGAAGTATCGAGAAGATTCGTGTTAGAATTATTAATCTTACCTTTTCGGTCATATTTAACATATGTTTACAAGAGAGACTGCTACCAAAATGTACTCATATATATATATATATATATATATATATATATATATATATGCAACAATTATCACAAAAACACTGATCCAAGTATGCAGAATAACCACATATGAAAAATAGAAAATGCTTAATATGATTCTTCTTGATTGATTGATTCTTCTTTGCTCTGATGAAGGCGAATTAGCCGAAAACGCGTTAAGCATTTTCTATTTTTCATATGTGGTTATTCTGCATATATATATATATATATATATATATATATATATATATATATATATATATATATATATATATATATTATTTATTTATTTATATATTTATATATATTTATTGTCTCTCAGGTGAGTGTGATGACGTGTCGAATGTGATGTCATAGGCTGCGCGCGCAGGTAAGTAGGATGTGACGTCGTGGGCTGCGCGCGCAGGTAAGTCGGATGTGACGTCATGGGCTGCGCGCGCAGGTATAACAGAGAATTAGCATTTTTCTCATTGTTTCATATTATTGCAGATGTTACTGCTAAAATACATCTCCGTCTGTCAGTAAACTGAGAATATAGGAAGAAATAGCAATAGCAGATGATGAAGTGTAGAAGGATTTAATTAAAAGGGAACCAAGAGATAATTGAATTAAAAGAGGGAATAGGAGAGGGGAGGAGAGGCCGCAGGAAGAAGTCTTAATGAGAGAGCAGGAATTATTGAGGGAGTGCCGGCATCTGTGGGAGATGTGTCTCTCCCTGGGGCGGACAACACGATTGGTAAAGTGTCGCAGTGATTGGGAACTGGGGGGATTCAGAAGGTTTGTATGGGAGTGATTGGAAGGGAGGGAGAGGAGTTGTCAGGAGAAAACGCCAAGTCATTGTGATTATATAGCACTAGGAAGGGGGTCAGGATAAGGATTTGAGATGGGACAGGGGTGGGGGGGGGGGGAAGGGGGAAGGAATGGTGCCCAACCACTTGGACGGTCGGGGATTGAACGCCGGCCTGCATGAAGTGAAACCGTCGCTCTATCGTCCACCCTATATGATACGTCGCTTCTATACATTCCTATACATGGTGGAATGTTTATACATTCACATACATGTATAGGAATGTACTGTATTCTCCTATACAATGTATAGGAGTGCTAGAAGGGAGAGTCCGTGAGTTATTGAAAGGGAGAAGGAAAGTGAAGAGTCTGTCACAAACAGACAGACACACACACACACACACACACACACACACACACACACACACACACACACACACACACACACACACACACACACACACACACACACACAGTTCAGGAACCTGTGTAAGGAATCATTCAGAATCTTGTACACCACATATGTAAGACCAATCCTGAAGTATGCGGCCCAGCATGGAGTCCTTACCTTGTCAAGCACAAGACGAAGCTGGAAAAAGCTCAGAGGTATGCCACTAGACTAGTCCCAGAACTGAGAGGCATGAGTTACGAAGAAAGGCTGCGGGAAATGCACCTTACGACACTGAAAGACAGAAGAGTAAGGGGAGACATGATCACAACCTACAAAATCCTCAGGGGAATCAAACGAGTATACAAGGATAAACTATTCAACAATGGTGGTACGCGAACAAGGGGACACAGGTGGAAACTGAGTACCCACATAAGCCACAGGGACGTTAGAAGGAACTTTTTCAGTGTCAGAATAGTTAACAGGTGGAATGCATTAGGCAGTGATGTGGTGGAGGTTGACTCCATACACAGTTTCAAATGTAGATATGATAGAGCCCAGTAGGCTCAGGAATCTGTACATCAGTTGATTGACAGCTGAGAGGCGGGACCAAAGAGCCGAAGGTCAACCTTCATAAGTACAACTAGGTGAGTAGACACACACACGCACACTTGGTACAGGGGCTGATGGCTGAGTGGACAGCACGCTGGACGCGTAATCATATGGTCCGGGGTTTGATTCCCGGCGCCGACGAGAAACAATGGGCAGAGTTTCTTTCACCCTGATGCACCTGGTACCTAACAGTAAATAGGTACCTGAGAGTTAGACAGCTGTTACGGGCTGCTTTCTGGATGTATGTGTGTGTGAGGGGGGGGGGGAATTAGTAGTTAGTAACAGTTGATTGACAGTTGATAGGCGGGCCGAAAGAGCAGAGCTCAACCCCCGCAAGCACAACTAGGTTAATACACACACACACACACACACACACACACACACACACACACACACACACACACACACACACACACACACACACACACACACACACACACACTGGGAGATGAATGAAATGAGGATTACAATTAACAACCTGCAAAGTGAACTAGCATCAGCAAGGGAGGAGATCAAATCTCTCACAGAGAAAAATAAAGAGACCGAGCATCAGATTATCATCCAAAGGGAAGGTGGGAATGTTACATTGGACGGAAATGCCTCTGTACCTGATACATTTGCGGATATACTGAAAAAGAGCTCAGAAGCAATGGACACAGTGAGGGAGGTAGCGATGCAAGCAGCTACGTCACAGGAAGCAGCAAGGTGCACCACCCAACTGCTGGAGAGAAAAAGATCAGTGGTAGTTGTAGGCATCAAAGAACAGGAAGGATCCAACAGGCAAGAATGGAATGGCAAGGATAGAGAGGCAGTACATGGGCTATTGAAGGGGTTACAGATGGAAGGGGCTGTACATAACATAGAGAAGGTTTTCAGGTTGGGCTGGTACAACAAGGACAGAAACCGACTTGTAAAGGTGGTGTTTACAAACGAAACCACGAAGGAGGACATTCTCGAAAGGAAGAGTCGTCTGCAGCATATGGAGGGATACAAAAAAGTAATCCTGCAGAGGGACAGGACGAAGGAGGAGAGAGCCAGGGCAGCAGAGGCAAGGAAGAAGCGCAAGGAGAGAGGAGCAAACCAGGAAATCACAGCCCTCAACACAACTGTCCCAGAGACAAGAGGAGAACCCTAAACCAGCATCCCAGCAACACCAGAGGGGGGGGGGGGCAACACCACCACCCTCCTCTGCATAGAATCCCTCCCTTCCCCTCTCCCTACCTGCCCCCACCCAACCCTCCCTCCCCCCCCCACCCCATTCTGACCCTGACACCCCTTCCCCATTCCCATCATGTCCCCCCTCCCACCTTTTTCCCCCTGTCCCCCCTCCCCCTTCATCCCATACCCTCCCTATCCCTCCTCCCCCCTCACCCCGTATCCTCCATGTCCCCCCTACCTCCTTAACCCACACCCTACCTGTCCCCCCTTCCCTTAAACCCCCACCCCCCACCCCAAAATCCTCTGAGACCCTGCAAGCCACCTCACAGATCCTCTCACCCACGGAACAGCTTCCCACACCAGCAGAATGCTTGCCAAGAAAGGGACATGAAAATGAACAGAAGAAAGTGAGCTTCAAGGCGATGTACACTAACATAGATGGGATTTCAAATAAAACAAGTGAACTTGGAGAATGGGCACTAGAAGAAAACCCAGACATAATAGCACTCACAGAAACAAAGTTAACGAAAATCATAACAAACGCAGTGTTTCCACAGGGCTACTATGTAGTGAGGAAAGAGAGAGAAGGGAGAGGAGGAGGAGGTGTATCTCTGCTACTAAGAGAAGGTTGGAGTTTCGAAGAGATGGTAATTCAGAACTGTGAAGGTTTCAGTGACTACATTTCAGGCACCATAGCAACTGGAGGACAGAAAATTATAATAGTAGTCATATATAATCCCCCACCGAATGACAGAAGACCCAGACAGGAATATGATAGAAACAACTTGGCCACCATCAATATAATAGAGAGAGCAGCTTCTGTGGCTAGCAGGAACGGATCCAGACTTCTAATCATGGGAGACTTCAACCATGGGAAGATAGATTGGGGGAACAGAAACCCACATGGAGGCCCAGACACATGGAGAGCTAAGCTGCTGGATGTGGCAACAAGAAACTTTCTAAGTCAACACGTCAAGGGACCGACAAGAATGAGAGGAGGGGATGAACCAGCCTTGCTTGATCTGATATTTACCCTAAATGAGTCGGATATAAGGGAAGTTAAGTTGGAAGCCCCCTTGGGAATGAGTGATCATAGTGTATTGAGCTTTGAGTACCTGGTTGAGCTGGGAATTATCACCCCCAAAAAGAACTGGGAACCAAAGGGATGGCGTACCGAAAGGGAAACTATGAGGAAATGAATAAATTCCTATGGGATATACATTGGGACACAGAACTCGGAACCAAGTCCGTACAAGACATGATGGACTATGTCACCCAAAAAAATGTCAGGAGGCTGTAAGCAGGTTTGTCCCAGTCCGACAGGAAAAAACAGAGAAGCAAAGGAAGAATCCGTGGTTTAATAAGGAATGTATGAAAGCAAAGGAGCTGAACAAAAGGGCATGGAGGAACTTCCGTAATAACAGAACACCAGAAAGTAGAGTGAGATACCAGAGAACCAGGAACGAGTATGTCAGTGTGAGAAAAGCAGCTGAGAAAAGGTATGAAAATGATATAGCTAATAAAGCCAAGACCGAACCAAAGCTACTACACAGTCACATCAGGAGGAAGACAAGAGTGAAGGAACAGGTGATGAAACTTAGGGTGGGCGAGGACAGGTACACAGAGAATGACAAAGAGGTGTGTGAAGAACTCAACAAAAGGTTCCAGGAGGTCTTTACAATAGAACAGGGAGATGTCGCGGCGCTAGAAGAGGTGGCAGCAAACCAGGTGACCTTGGATAGGTTCGAAATTATAAGAGATGAGGTCAAGAAGCACCTATTGGAGCTGGATGTGAGAAAAGCTGTTGGGCCGGATGGAATCTCGCCATGGGTATTGAAAGAGTGTGCAGGAACATTTTGCCTACCACTCTCCATAGTGTATAGTAGGTCACTGGAAACGGGGGACCTACCAGAAATATGGAAGACTGCTAATGTAGTACCAATATACAAAAAGGGTGACAGACAAGAGACACTGAACTACAGGCCAGTGTCCTTAATTTGTATACCATGCAAGGTGATGGAGAAAATTGTGAGAAAAAACCTAGTAACACATCTGGAGAGAAGAGACTTCGTGACAACCCATCAACATGGGTTCAGGGAGGGTAAATCTTGTCTTACAGGATTGATAGAATTCTATGATCAGGTGACAAAGATTAAACAAGAAAGAGAAGGGTGGGCGGACTGCATTTTTTTGGACTGTCGGAAAGCCTTTGACACAGTACCCCATAAAAGGTTGATGCATAAGCTGGAGAAACAGGCAGGAGTAACTGGCAGGGCGCTCCAGTGGAAAAGGGCGTACCTAAACAATAGGAAGCAGAGAGTTACAGTGAGGGGTGAGACCTCAGACTGGCGTGAAGTCACCAGTGGAGTCCCACAGGGCTCTGTACTTGGACCTATCCTGTTTCTGATATACGTAAATGATCTCCCAGAGGGTATAGACTCATTCCTCTCAATGTTTGCTGACGACGCCAAAATTATGAGAAGGATTAGGACAGAGGAGGACAGCTTGAGGCTTCAAGAAGACCTGGACAAGCTGCAGGAATGGTCGAACAAATGGCTGTTAGAGTTTAATCCAAGCAAATGTAATGTAATGAAGATAGGGGTAGGAAGCAGGAGACCAGATACAAGGTATCACTTGGGAGATGAAATACTTCGAGAGTCCGAGAGAGAGAAAGACCTGGGAGTTGATATCACGCCAGACCTGTCCCCTGAAGCTCATATCAAGAGGATAACAGCAGCAGCATATGCCAGGTTGGCTAACATAAGAACGGCCTTTAGAAACTTGTTTAAGGAATCTTTCAGAACGTTATATACCACATATGTCAGACCAATCCTGGAGTATGCGGCACCAGCATGGAGTCCATATCTAGTCAAGCATAAGACTAAACTGGAAAAGGTTCAAAGGTTTACCACCAGACTAGTACCCGAGCTGAGAGGTATGAGCTACGAGGAGAGACTACGGGAATTAAACCTCACTTCGTTGGAAGACAGAAGAGTTAGGGGGGACATGATCACCACATTGAAGATCCTCAAGGGAATCGACAGGGTTGATAAAGACAGGCTGTTTAACACAAGGGGCACACGCACTAGGGGACACAGGTGGAAATGAGCCACAGAGATATTAGAAAGAACTTTTTTAGTGTCAGAGTGGTTGACAAATGGAATGCATTAGGAAGTGATGTGGTGGAGGCTGACTCCATACACAGTTTCAAGTGTAGATATGATAGAGCCCAATAGGCCCAGGAATCTGTACACCTGTTGATTGACGGTTGAGAGGCGGGACCAAAGAGCCAGAGCTCAACCCCCGCAAGCACAACTAGGTGAGTACACACACACACACATATTAGATATTAGAAAGAACTTTTTTAGTGTCAGAGTGGTTGACAAATGGAATGCATTAGGGGGTGATGTGGTGGAGGCTGACTCCATACACAGTTTCAAGTGTAGATATGATAGAGCCCAATAGGCTCAGGAATCTGTACACCTGTTGATTGACGGTTGAGAGGCGGGACCAAAGAGCCAGAGCTCAACCCCCGCAAACACAACTAGGTGAGTGCAACTAGGTGAGTACACACACACACACACACACACACACACACACACACACACACACCCAAGAAAGGGGATAGACAGGAGGCACTGAACTACAGGCCAGTGTCCCTAACCTGCATACCATGCAAGCTGATGGAGAAGATTGTGCGAAAAAAACTAGTGGAGCATCTGGAGCGAAGGAACTTTGTAACACAGCATCAACATGGGTTCAGGGATGGCAGGTCCTGCCTCACAGGGTTACTTGAATTCTACGACCAGGCAACAAAAATAAGGCAAGAAAGAGAAGGGTGGGCAGACTGCATATTTTTGGATTGTCAGAAAGCCTTTGATACAGTGCCACACAAGAGACTAGTGCGAAAGTTGGAGATGCAGGCTGGAGTGAGAGGGAAGGTACTCCGGTGGATAGAGGAATACCTAAGCAACAGGAGACAACGAGTCTGTGTGAGGGGTGAGGTCTCAAATTGGCGAGACGTCACAAGTGGAGTCCCGCAGGGGTCAGTCCTTGGACCTATACTGTTTCTGGTATATGTAAATGATCTCCCAGAGGGTATAGATTCGTTCCTCTCAATGTTTGCCGACGATGCAAAAATTATGAGGAGGATTGAAACAGAGGATGATAGTAGGAGGCTACAAGATGACCTGGATAGACTGAGTGAATGGTCCAACAAATGGCTGTTGAAGTTCAACCCGAGTAAATGCAAAGTAATGAAACTAGGCAGTGGAAACAGGAGGCCAGGCACAGGATACAGAATAGGAGATGAAGTACTTAATGAAACAGACAGAGAGAAAGATCTAGGAGTTGATATCACACCAAACCTGTCTCCTGAAGCCCACATAAAGAGAATAACGTCTGTGGCATATGCGAGGCTGGCTAACATCAGAACGGCGTTCAGGAACCTGTGTAAGGAATCATTCAGAATCTTGTACACCACATATGTAAGACCAATCCTGGAGTATGCGGCCCCAGCATGGAGCCCGTACCTTGTCAAGCACAAGACGAAGCTGGAAAAAGTCCAAAGGTATGCTACTAGACTAGTCCCAGAACTAAGAGGCATGAGTTATGAGGAAAGGCTGCGGGAAATGCACCTCACGACACTGGAAGACAGAAGAGTAAGGGGGGACATGATCACAACCTACAAAATCCTCAGGGGAATCGACCGGGTAAACAAGGATGAACTTTTCAACACTGGTGGGACGCGAACAAGGGGACACAGGTGGAAGCTGAGTACCCAAATGAGCCACAGAGACGTTAGAAAGAACTTTTTCAGTGTCAGAGTAGTTAGTAAATGGAATGCATTAGGAAGTGATGTGGTGGAGGCTGACTCCATTCACAGTTTCAAATGTAGATATGATAGAGCCCAATAGGCTCAGGAATCTGTACACCAGTTGATTGACGGTTGAGAGGCGGGACCAAAGAGCCAGAGCTCAACCCCCGCAAGCACAATTAGGTGAGTACAATTAGGTGAGTACACACACACACACACACACACACACACACACACACACACACACACACACACACACACACACACACACACACACACACAAACACACACACACACACACACACACACAAACACACACACACACACACACACACACACAAACACACACACACACACACACACACACACACACACACACACACACACACACAAACACACACACACACACACACACACACAAACACACACACACACACACACACACACAAACACACACACACACACACACACACACACACACACACACACACACACACACACACACACACACACACAAACACACACACACACACACACACACACAAACACACACACACACACACACACACACACACACACACACACACACACACACACACACAAACACACACACACACACACACACACACACACACACACACACACACAAACACACACACACACACAAACACACACACACACACACACACACACACACACACACACACACACACACACACACACACACACACACACACACACACACACACACACACACACACACACAATGTAAGAGTAATTGAACAAGAAAGCAAAGTAACAATGATAATTACCAGAGGTAATTAACCAATAACTGGCCCCTAAGACGCTCTCAGCAGTGGGAGCAATTCAACGAATAACAACGTAGGGTAAGAAGGACATAACAGACAGCTAGTAAGAAGAAACTCCTAATGAGCTGGAATGCTAATCATTAATTAATGAACTCTCAACTCACCTTAACAACCTATTGTCATCAAACAAGAAAATAAGCAGGAACAAAGATAACTGCCAATCATAATAAACAATAAACATTGTAATTAGGATAGAACGATAATTGGCGGAGTAGAAGCAGAGATAAAACAATAATTAAGGGGTTTAGGAACTTGTTAGCGAGGGGGGGGGGGGGCTAGAGAAGGTGGTGAAGGGTAGGGATGGTGGTGAAGGGTAGGGAAGGTGGTGAAGGGTAGGGAAGGTGGTGAAGGGCAGGGAAGGTGGTGAAGGGTAGGGAAGGTGGTGAAGGGTAGGGAAGGTGATGAAGGGTAGGGAAGGTGGTGAAGGGTAGGGAAGGTGGTGAAGGGTAGGGAAGGTGGTGAAGGGTAGGGAAGGTGGTGAAGGGCAGGGAAGGTGGTGAAGGGTAGGGAAGGTGGTGAAGGGTAGGGAAGGTGATGAAGGGTAGGGAAGGTGGTGAAGGGTAGGGAAGGTGGTGAAGGGTAGGGAAGGTGATGAAGGGTAGGGAAGGTGGTGAAGGGTAGGGAAGATGATGAAGGGTAGGGAAGGGGATGAAGGGTAGGGAAGGTGGTGAAGGGTAGGGAAGGTAAGAGAGATGAAAATCTGTATATTGGAAGCCTTGTGGTGCGAAGTTGTGATGACGTTTCTAGAGATGATGATAGTAATTAGTAAAGATGGTTAAAGTAATAAGGTGGTCATATGTAGTGTAAATGGTTCCTGGAGGAAGATAGTGTATAGTGAAGATTGTTTTAGTGATGAAGATTGTGTGTAGTGATGACTCACACTCCGTGGAAAGAAAAATAGAAATAGGAAATGACTCTTGAAGTCATAAACATCAGTAGGGTGTTTTGAAGTCAAATTTCAACGCGCTGATGAACTTCCTCTTCTCGGTTTGAACGTGTTCATCAATTTCCTTTTCCTGTTCATCGCTCTCCTCTTCTGCGTTCTCCTCTTCTTCGATCTGATCTTCGCCTTACACTTCCATTTCCTAGTCATCAATCACCTCTGCTAAGTAGCTAGCCATAATCATTGCGAAAACGAGGAAAAGGAGGAAAAACACCAAAGTCCCCAAGATGGGTGAGTTATCCCTCATGTTGTCTAGGTCAATATTACCTCCGAAGGCCAGGTAAACCCCGACGAATGCGTTCCAGGGGCTGTTGAAGGTGGCGATGGCGGACCCGAAGCAGTGGTAGACCAGGACAGCGAAGGGCAGCATCACCAAGAACATAAAGGGCACGAACGTGGCGACCCGGTAGAAGGTGGAACGCAGGTAAGGGAAGGCCTGCGTGCAGAACTTCAAGGCCAGCAGGAAGCACAGACCCATCAGCAGCTTTTCGATTCGACGGGCTTCCAGTACCGCTGGACCCAAGTCTGGGATGATGTCAGGGGATGTGGAGACACACACGACACGCGCCATATCCGTCCTGGAAGCAAACGCTCTGTCAACTATAAGGATATAGAGGACAAATATAGGAGTATTCAACGTAGCCGCTGTTCCAGGCCACCATACACGTGGTTCGTGCGACCTGTAGATGGATAAATTACATAATTTCTCCCATTAAGGTTCCAGGATGAAGAGAGGAATCTGAAGCACACAGCAAAACAATAAGATCCACACCATCCACCCTTCCTACTTCTCCCGTTGCGTCAGTTCTTCGGGCTTTGCGCCTTCCAGCAACGTTTCATTATCATAACAAGACGGCTTGGAAGCCAGCCTGTAAAAGTACATCTCGTACGTGAATTTCCAGATCCGTCCAGGCCTCATCGCCAGACACGCCTGGATGTAGACGAGCTTCTGAGTCCTTGGATGAAATATTGTGTACTCCAGAACCACCGCCCGCGTGTCTCTGTCAATCCAGTGGCGCTCTTCGTACTAGCGGAGGTAGTCTGAAGGATCCAGACTATGGTCGATGTCGATGTAGAAGCCACTGGGCTTGAAGTTTCGGTAACCGATGCGTTGGTTGATGCTCCGCGTTACCCAACTGCCAGTGGCGGGATGCGTCGGTGCGCACGGGTGCGCCTCAACATCCAATCTCACCAGGGTCATGCAGTGCGGATCTGCAACATCCCCGCTAACCTCAATGGGCGTGCACACGCAGGAGTGTTTGGTGGGCGTGCGGGCTATCCACACACTCGCATTCCCAACGAGGATAGACTTGAACTCGTCCTTGTAGAGGTTGGTTAGGAGGTGCTTGACCCCATCCCAGGGGTTGAGACTTAACTGGACTTCCTCAACATCCAGCAGATCTTAAATTAGAGCCGTGCGCATGTAATGGGATTCCAGACCTTGAAACTGGAACACGCAGAACAACACCGGCCACATTGACAGCTGGAACATCACCACCAGCGCCAGCGAGCTCCGTATTCTCACCAACAACGATGATCTCATTTTAGTGTTTCGTTATAAATTATATGTTAATGTGTGTGAAATTGTAATCGGTATGAGCTGGAATTTAGTAATATCAGCATTCAAAGAGAGATGGTGATTAACAGATAGAGTTCTAAAGTTACAAAGACATTCAGGGCGCGCGCCCACACACACACACACACACACACACACACACACACACACACACACACACACACACACACACACACACACACACACACACACACACACACACACACACTTGTATGTAACATGGCTGCCTCTCACTTCCCATTAATTCAATTAGTTCCTATAGTTTGTGTTATGAATAAATGTTCTGTGATGATGCTTCTAATTCTTATGTTCTAGGGCGCTCTCTCTCTCTCTCTCTCTCTCTCTCTCTCTCTCTCTCTCTCTCTCTCTCTCTCTCTCTCTCTCTCTTCCTCTCTCTTCCTCTCTCTCTCTCTCTCTCTCTCTCTCTCTCTCTCTCTCTCTCTCTCTCTCTCTCTCTCTCTCTCTCTCTCTCTCTCTCTCTCTCTCAGTCTCTCTCAGTCTCTCTCTCTCAGTCTCTCTCTCTCAGTCTCTCTCTCTCTCTCTCTCTCTCTCTCTCTCTCTCTCTCTCTCTCTCTCTCTCTCTCTCTCTCTCTCTCTCTCTCTCTCTCTCTCTCTCAGTCTCTCTCTCTCAGTCTCTCTCTCTCTCTCTCTCTCTCTCTCTCTCAGTCTCTCTCTCTCTCAGTCTCTCTCTCTCTCTCTCTCTCTCTCTCTCTCTCTCTCTCTCTCTCTCTCTCTCAGTCTCTCTCTCTCTCTCTCTCTCTCTCTCTCTCTCTCTCTCTCTCTCTCTCTCTCTCTCTCTCTCTCTCTCTCTCTCTCAGTCTCTCTCTCTCACTCTCTCTCAGTCTCTCTCTCTCTCTCTCTCTCTCTCTCTCTCTCTCTCTCTCTCTCTCTCTCTCTCTCTCTCTCTCTCTCTCTCTCTCTCTCTCTCTCTCTCTCTCTCTCTGACAATAGAGAAAGTCTGCCCATGGTCAGGAAAAACACCCACAAATCATGATGCTCACGCTTCAACAAACCTAAACATTGTAACGAGCGGGGCATACCAGATGCAAATTAGCCTACAAGTAGAGAAATTAGCCACAAATCACCCAATTGGCCGGCCAACCACTGTGAAATTGGCCAACTCAGTGGAAGAAATCCCACCACTTCCACCCCCCCCCCCTCCCCCTCCCCCTTGAAAAAAAAACATAAATCACATCACAAACTAAAATTAAATTTCAAAAGTATACTCCTTCATTTTGAAATTTATTTTGATCGTTTTAAATTTATTTATTGTGATATTCATTGAATGTGTGTTAGTTTATATTACTATTTGGGAATATTGTTATTAAAAGCGTCAAAATTGCAGTGCATTAAGCGTGAGGACAGGTGTCACGCAGTCCTCTTACCTAATTAAGTCGCATATTTTACGTAATCGACCAATCCATTAAAAATGCGACGTGTTAGTAAACATTAAAGCACCGTAATTTTGACGTTTTCTATGTATCGGCCTCGACAGGTTAGGTGGGTTGCTTGGGTTCGCACGTTTCTGGTTAGGTAAAATAGTTGCATTTTTTACGTTTCTGGTTGGGCAAATATAGTTTTTTTTACGTAGGTTAAATGTCGAGAATGTTCTGGTACCTTGTGGACAACCCTTCCTCTTGAAATGACGTCGCTTTTCGCTCGTTTGTCCTGTATGGCCAAAAATGGACGTAATTTGAAATAAAATCGGCTCATCGAAAGTGACGTACTGTACCGTTTTCTGTTTTGAGTCATCCGACTTACTCGGTTAGGTTAGGAGAGGAAACTTTTAATTAACGGATTTTATGACGTTCTGAAACCTTAGGAGAACTTCCTGCTTTCCTAGCCTACCAGAGGGCCCTTAGCTTTCTGTGTTTTTCTGTGTGTGGGGGAATCCAAAATTTATTTTAAATTATTTTTAATTTTTAAATTACGTCCATTTTCGGCCATGCGGGCACACGGACAAATTCGGACGTTATTTGTAAGAGGACAGATTGGACATGCAGTGGTGGCATTTATTTATGCGCTGTGGCATGGGTATGTCAGGGCACGCCTAGGTACGTGCCTATTGCCGGGGTACGTGTCTATTGCCGGGGTACGTGTCTATTGCAGGGGTACGTGGTCTGGACACGGGCTGTCGAATGTGTAATTGTCCGATGAGGGAATCGAACTCAGGCTCTTTCTTTTGTGAGTCACGGACACTGACCAGTGGACGCACGAGATCCTGTACTCATCTAGTTGTGCTTGCGGGGGTTGAGCTCTGGCTCTTTGGTCCCGCCTCTCAACTGTCAATCAACTGATGTACAGATTTTTGAGCCTACTGGGCTCTATCATATCTACATGTGAAACTGTGTATGGAGTCAACCTCCACCACATCACTGCCTAATGCATTCCATTTACTAATTACTCTGACACTGAAAAAGTTCTTTCTAACTTCTCTGTGGCTCATTTCGGTACTAAATTTCCACCTGTGTCCCCTTGTTCGTGTTCCACCCGTGCTAAATAGTTTGCCTTTGTCCACCTTGTCAATTCCCCTGAGAATTTTGTAGGTGGTTATCATGTCTCCCCTTACTCTTCTGTCTTCCTGGGACGTGAGTTTCAGCTCCTTTAGCCTTTCCTCGTAGCTCATACCTCTCAGTTCCGGGACGAGTCTGGTGGCATACCGCTGAATCTTCTCTAACTTTGTCTTGTGTTTAACTAAGTTTGGACTCCAGGCTGGAGCTGCATATTCCAGGATTGGTATTACATAAGTGGTATACAGGGTTCCTGAAAGATTCCTTACATAAGTTTCTGAAGGCAGTTCTTATGTTGGCCAGTCTAGCATATGCCGCTGATGATATCCTTTTGATGTGTGTGTGTAGTCACCTATTTGTGCTTGCGGGGGTTGAGCTTTGGCTCTTTTGTCCCGCCTCTCAACTGTCAATCAACTGGTGTGTGTGTGTGTGTGTGTGTGTGTGTGTGTGTGTGTGTGTGTGTGTGTGTGTGTGTGTGCGTGTGTGTGTGTGTGTGTGTGTGCGTGTGTGTGTGTGTGTGTGTGTGTGTGTGTGTGTGTGTGTGTGTGTGTGTTGGTTTGGGGTGCCGGACCAACCCCGTTGAGGTGGGTACGTGGGCCTGCGGGCCGCTCCAAGCAACAGCCTGGTGGACCAAGCTTTCACAAGTCGAGCCTGGCCTCAGGCCGGACTTGGGGAGTAGAAGAACTCCCAGAACCCCATCACGCAGATATGTGTGTGCGTGCTTATGACCAAAAACATTCATCCTCTAGGGATAACCCTGAGGAGTCCTATTGGACTCAAAGCACTGTCCCCTCCGGTTTGACTGATCCAAGTTGGGAAGAGTCACTAACCCAAAGGTTAATTGAATGTTTTGTTTGTGTGTCGCTAATGATGTGAGAGAGCAATTAACAGTCAACCTACTACTGTTTCTACTGTTGTTGAAGCTGTTGCCTGCTTTTAGTACTCTCTCTCTCTCTCTCTCTCTCTCTCTCTCTCTCTCTCTCTCTCTCTCTCTCTCTCTCTCTCTCTCTCTCTCTCTCTCTCTCTCTCCCTCGTACTCATATAGATCATAAATACATATATTCCTGTCGGGTTTTAATTAAAACACATAATTTAAAACTACTAGTGCAGTGGCTCTTTCATGTCTGTTCAACAGGTGCCCTCTCTGCCCGTTATTACGAGTACCTCTGTTCAACAGGTACCATCTCTGCCCGTTATTATGAGCACCTCTGTTCAATAGGTGCCATCTCTGCCCATTATTACGAGTACCTCTGTTTAACAGGTGCCCTCTCTGCCCATTGTTATTAGCACCTCTGTTCAACAGGTACCATCTCTGCCCGTTATTACGAGTACCTCTGTTCAACAGGTGTAATCTCTGCCCGTTATTATGAGTACCTCTGTTTAACAGGTGCCCTCTCTGCCCATTGTTATTAGCACCTCTGTTCAACAGGTACCATCTCTGCCCGTTATTATGAGCACCTCTGTTCAACAGGTGTAATCTCTCCCATGTTTTATTTCCAAGTCCATGATAATTAAAGATGCTTTACTGTTATGTTAGGTATAAATTTGTGTTATTTGACTGTTGTCGTTGGCAAACGGTGCGTTTTTATGGCGGTAATAAATACTTTTTTTTTTTAATGTTAGATTTTTAGGGCTATTGTTATTGTTATTGTGTATCGCTATTTTGTTGTCTTTGTCATTTTATCGCTTTTGTTTAGTTTGGAACCAGATATTTTGTTGTGTTTGTCGGTCTTTTTTTTTGTTTGTTTTGTTGCTTGAACATGACCGCCTTGTGTTGCTTGGAATGTCTTTATTCAACACCTTTTGTGGCTCAGGAACTCTTTGTTCAACGCTTTTTGTGGTTCAGGAACTCTTTGCTCAACACCTTTTGTGGTTCAGGAACTCTTTGTTCATCGCCTTTTGTGGCTCAGGAACTCTTTGCTCATCGCCTTTTGTGGTTCAGGAACCCTTTGGTCATCGCCTTTTGTGGTTCAGGAACCCTTTGGTCATCGCCTTTTGTGGTTCAGGAACCCTTTGGTCAACACCTTTTGTAACACATAACCACGACACATAACCACAACTCATAACCACGACACATAACCACGACACATAACCACAACACATAACCACGACACATAACCACGACACATAACCACGACACACGACACATAACCACAACACATATCCACAACACATATCCACAACACATAACCACGACACATAACCACGACACATATCCACAACACATAACCACAACACATAACCACGACACATAACCACGACACATAACCACAACACATAACCACGACACATAACCACGACACATAACCACGACACACGACACATAACCACAACACATATCCACAACACATATCCACAACACATAACCACGACACATAACCACGACACATAACCACAACACATAACCACAACACATAACCACAACACATAACCACAACACATAACCACGACACATAACCACAACACATAACCACAACACATAACCACAACACATAACCACAACACATAACCACGACACATAACCACAACACATAACCACAACACATAACCACGACACATAACCACAACACATAACCACGACACATAACCACAACACATAACCACGACACAACCACGACACATAACCACAACACATAACCACGACATAACCACAACACATAACCACGACACATAACTACGACACATAACCACGACACATAACCACAACACATAACCACAACACATAACCACGACACATAAGTGAACATAAAAAAGTGTAGTTTGAGCACAATGAAATAACATGACGAATCGCACCTCAACTTTACAACAAATTATAGATTATTATTCAGGATTATAGTTAATCGTAGATTGTGATTATTAAAAGTGGTATATATATATATATATATATATATATATATATATATATATATATATATATATATATATATATATATATATATATATATGTATATGAGATAATAATCATGAATAGCTAGGTAGAGTGGTTATAGTGACAGGTAATTATAGGCAATCAGTATGGTAATTACTTAATATTGAACTCATAATAATCAGCCCATATAACCCAGCCCAGCCTCCTACAATTATAGCATTTACAACCGCAGTTTCGTCAAACGTTCCAATATGGACTGTTGGACCCCCAACCCCACCCCCCCCCCCCCCCAACCCCCCACCACAACCCACAAAAAGGTTCAAGTTCTGTATTACAGAATTAACCCTAATGTCATTTAAAAAAAATTAACTGAACCTAACTAAACCTGTCTGAGGAATCCTAGGCCTAATGTATGCTAATTAGGTATGATATAGCAGATATTAAGCCTAGGATTGCTCAGATAGGATTTGATTAGGTTTAGTTAGATTTCTATTGTTCTAGAATGTCATTCTAGAACATTCTAGAGTGTTCTAGAATGGCCTATATATGGCCTAGAATGACATTATATGGCCTATATGAGGCCTAGGAATGTTTATAAGTCGGAATTTAAGTTTTTGGGAGACGCTAAAAATTAATTGTACATCACAATTAGAACAAATTTTGTTGTTCAAAAGAACATTGAAGAAACTAGAACAATTTTTCGTATATAACAGTTCATTTTTGTACGTTAAGTAAATAGGTGTTATAAGTACTATCATTTTAGGAGAACGGCTGATATAACGACGTTCAAAATTGTTAATGTTGAAAAAAAAATTCTAACAAACAAAAATTGTTTGAAAAACAAATTATCTGGTTCTCGTTGATTATTTTTATTAATCGTTCATTGGGCTGAGGAAACGTCGTTTTTGTGGTGCTTTTCATTTAAGTAATGCGTGGGATTGTGTACGCTCTCGCGGATGGCGGGGACATAGTGATGTATGACATGATCAGGCAGGTTGTGTTAGCAGGGTGAGGGGGGCAGAGAAATGATTTTAAGAACCATTACGTCAAAATTCGGGTGGTTTAGTGAAAATTAAAACACTGAAATATTGAGGCAATTTGAAAGTAAAAAAATCTTGGCCATGGCAAAACACACACACGCACACACACACACACACACACACCAATCACTGTGATTTTTCAGCTGTCAGAGTAGTTAACAGATGGAATGTACTAGGCAGTGATGTGGTGGAGGCTGACTCCATACACAGTTTCAAATGTATATATGATAGAGCCCAGTAGGCTCAGGAACCTGTACACCAGTTGACTGATAGTTGAGAGACGGGACCAAAGAGCCAAACCTTAACCCCCGCAGGCACAAATAGGTGAGTACACAAGTGGAATGCACAGGCAGTGATGTGATGGAGACAGACTCCATACACAGTTCTAAATGTAAACACGATAGAGCCGAATCGCCTCAGAAAACCTGCACATCAGTAAACTGGCAGCTGAGAGGCGGAACATAGAGCTGATGCTCAACCCCCGCCAGCACAATTAGGTGAAACAAGATACTAGACAGTACGAAGTGTTTTTCCTGTAACAAGGAGTGTAATTCCCGTAGAGTTGCATGTGATTTCTTAAGCTCGCTGAGCATGATGGCTCAGTCCAGTCTTCTACTGGACGGACTGGAGCAGCATGTAGGCTTAATAAAAATAATATTTGCACAAAGACTGTCAGTGTCAGGTTAAACAACTGGCTGACCTCCATACAAGCAGAACTAGCAACATTACAACTAGCTACCAGTACATTCAAAAACATTGGAGGAGGAATAATATTTTGTGATTGAAAGTCTGGTCTTCAAGCAATCGAAATGTCTCCTGGAAGGTCGACAGCAAGACCCTTATACTACCAATTATAAATGACCTAATCGCTGCACAGAGTAAAGGGTCTCGAATCTCCTTTGTATGGATACCTTCACACATAAATATGACCCATCATAATGAGACAAAATTAGCCGTGTAACAAAGATAAAGTTGAATTAGATCTAGGTATCCCCATCTCTGCTGTCAAAACTATATTGGTCCAAACACTCAGGTCTGATAGGAAAGAAATTACTGACTGCCTAACGACCTGAAAGTACTAGTATAAAAAGCTATGATTGTTTAGATCTGAAACCTATATCTATGCACAAAACGTTCACCAGACTGTACTCACCTAATTGTGCTAGCGGGGGTTGAGCTTTGGCTCTACTGGTCCCGCCTCTCAACTGTCAATCAACTGGTGTACAGATTCCTGAGCCTACTGGGCTCTGTCATATCTACAATTGAAACTGTGTATGGAGTCAGCCTCCACCACATCACTTCCTAGTGCATTCCATTTAACTACTTTGACACTGAAAAAAATTCTTTCTAACGTTTCTGTGGCTCATCTGAGTACTAAGTTTCCACCTGTGTCCCCTTGTTCGTGTCCCACCCGTGCTGAAGAGTTTGTCTTTGTCCACCCCTGAGAATTTTGTAGGTGGTTATCATGTCTTCCCTTACTCTTCTGATTTCCAGGGATGTGAGGTTCAGCTCTTTTAGCCTTTTCTCGTAGCTCAATCCTCTCAAGTTCCGGGACGCGCTTGGTGGCATACCGCTGAATCTTCTCTTACTTTGTCTTGTGTTTAACTAGGTATGGACTCCAGGCTGGAGCTGCATACTCCAGGATTGGTCTTACATAAGTGGTATACAAGGTCCTGAACGATTCCTTACACAAATTTCTAAAGGCTGTTCTTATGTTGGCCAGTCTAGCATATGCCGCTGATGATATGGCTGTCCTGGCTGGGGACAGGATCGGTGTGATATCAACCCTCAGATCTTTCTCTCTATTTGACTCTTGCAGGATTTCACCTCCCAGATGATACCTTGTGTTCAGCCTCCTGCTCCCTTCGCCTAATTTCATTACCTTACACCTTACCCTACACATTACCTTACTTTCTTGAGTTGAACTTTAGCAGCCATTTTCTAGACCATTCCTCCAGTTTGTCCAGGTCATCCTGTAGGTCTCTGTCTATCTTCATATGTCTTGATTCTTCTCATAAACACTTTGCGACGCAGTGGTTGCCAGGGTCAGGTTGGGTTGCCGTTACCTGTGGCAGGTGGCTACAGGTGACGGATCTCCCAATCCTGAGCACTCCAGGTACAAACTCTGTGAGCAGGAACTGCGGCACGATCTCCCACACTACATCACCGAATGCCCAGTTATTAGACCTTTCAGACCAGTTGGCATGAGGTACCTGGAGCTTTGCAATTACTTTATTCACTCTCGTGTTCATAAAGATATCCTCATAATGCACCCAGAGTCTGCCAGTGCAGGCTACTGAACATATGGCCCTGTATGACTAACCATCCTGCGAGATGGGGACTTTTAGTATCACTGCTGCCTTATTCACTCTTGTGTTGATGATATCCTCATATTGCACCCAGAGTCTGCCAGTGCAGGCTACTGAACATATGGCCCTGAATGACTAACCATCCTGCGAGATGGGGACTTTTAGTATCACTGCTGCCTTATTCACTCTTGTGTTGATGATATCCTCATAATGCACCCAGAGTCTGCCAGTGCAGACTACTAATCACATGCCTCTGTATGACTAACCATGCTGCGAGATGGGGACTTTTAGTATCACTGCTGCCTTATTCACTCTTGTGTTGATGATATCCTCATAATGCACCCAGAGTCTGCCAGTGCAGACTACTTATCACATGCCTCTGTATGACTAACCATGCTGCGAGATGGGGACTTTTTAGCATCACGTAGCTAGCTTTTTGACACACACTGTACTCCCCATCATATAGTCTAGGGCAGCTGCACAAATGCAGATGTACCTAATTTATTAATAATAATAATAAAAAACTGAGCATGCAATGGTTAAACAGGATATTTCGTTACCTGTGGCAGGTGACTATTTCGTTACCTGTGGCAGGTGGCTATTTCGTTATCTGTGGCAGGTGGCTTGCGTTACCTGTGGCAGGTGGCTTGCGTTACCTGTGGCAGGTGGCTTGCGTTACCTGTGGCAGGTGGCTTGCGTTACCTGTGGCAGGTGGCTTGCGTTACCTGTGGCAGGTGGCTTGCGTTACCTGTGGCAGGTGGCTTGCGTTACCTGTGGCAGGTGGCTTGCGTTACCTGTGGCATGTAACGTCACCTATACCGGTGAAGAATCTCCCCACACTGAACGCTTCAGATACCTGGAGCCCCTCAGACCAACAGGTGTGAGGTACCTGGAGCTTCTCAGACCAACAGGTGTGAGGTACCTGGAGCTTCTCAGACCAACAGGTGTGAGGTACCTGGAGCTCCTCAGACCTGCAGGTGTGTGGTACCTGGAGCTCCTCAGACCAACAGGTGTGAGGTACCTGGAGCTTCTCAGACCAACAGGTGTGTGGTACCTGGAGCCCCTCAGACCAACATGTGTGTGGTACCTGGAGCCCCTCAGACCAACATGTGTGTGGTACCTGGAGCCCCTCAGACCAACAGGTGGGTGGTACCTGGAGCCCCTCAGACCAACATGTGTGAGGTACCTGGAGCCCCTCAGACCAACAGGTGGGTGGTACCTGGAGCCCCTCAGACCAACATGTGTGTGGTACCTGGAGCCCCTCAGACCAACATGTGTGTGGTACCTGGAGCCCCTCAGACTAACATGTGTGTGGTACCTGGAGCCCCTCAGACCAACAGGTGGGTGGTACCTGGAGCCCCTCAGACCAACATGTGTGAGGTACCTGGAGCCCCTCAGACCAACATGTGTGTGGTACCTGGAGCCCCTCAGACCAACATGTGTGTGGTACCTGGAGCCCCTCAGACCAACAGGTGGGTGGTACCTGGAGCCCCTCAGACCAACATGTGTGTGGTACCTGGAGCCCCTCAGACCAACAGGTGTGAGGTACCTGGAGCCACTCAGACCAACAGGTGTGAGGTACATGGAGCCCCTCAGACCAACAGGTGTGAGGTACATGGAGCCCCTCAGACCAACAGGTGTGAGGTACCTGGAGCCCCTTAGACCAACAGGTGTGAGGTACCTGGAGCCCCTCAGACAAACATGTGTGTGGTACCTGGAGCCCCTCAGACCAACAGGTGTGTGGTACCTGGAGCCACTCAGACCAACAGGTGTGAGGTACCTGGAGCCACTCAGACCAACAGGTGTGTGGTACCTGGAGCCACTCAGACCAACAGGTGTGTGGTACCTGGACTTGTGCAATTACTATATTCCCTCTCGCGTTGGAGTGTAATCATCAGTGTACACAAAGTTAGCGTGAACATCCTGGTGAACACGTGACCCCGTATGGCTGACCATGGTGTGAGGTGTGTGGTGTGGGACCTTCGTAGGTCATGTTGCCCTCCATATAGTGTAGGCAAGATGCTTCGTTGTGTACACTCACCTGCAGAGCTAATGAAAGCATCCTGCAAGTGTGCTTCCGTGTTTACTTACTTAATATTACTTAATTGGGCTTGCATACGTGGTGTTTAAGCTCTTTGTCCCGCCTCTTGTGTCATGACACAATTCGGCTCAGTCCTACTTACACTTGAAGCTATGAGCTCTTTGGTCCCGCCTCTTGTGTCATGACACAATTCGGCTCAGTCCTACTTACACTTGAAGCTATGAGCTCTTTGGTCCCGCCTCTTGTGTCATGACACAATTCGGCTCAGTCCTACTTACACTTGAAGCTATGTATGGCGTCTGCCTCCACTTGTTCACTCATGAACACCATTTGTTCAAAATCTTGAGACAAAAAGTTACTTTTGATGTTTCTGTTGTTCATTTGAGTATGTGTTTTACACCTGTATCTCCTTATTTGTGTACTAACTATATTAAATAATCTGCCCTGTCGAATCCCATGAGTATTTCTCATGTAGTAAACATGTGTTCCCTAACTCTTCTTTTTTTTATAGTGACGTGGAATTTAATTCCTGCTGTCTGTGTGTTTGCATGTTTGTGTGCTGTTTCTTCATGTATTTTTTAGACGAGTATAATTCCCGTTGCTGGGACAGGATGCATATATATATATATATATATATATATGTGTCGTACCTAGTAGCCAGAACGTCGTACTCGGCCTACTATGCAAGGCCCGATATGCCTAATAAGCCAAGTTTTCCTGAATTAATATATTTTCTCTAATTTTTTTCTTATGAAATGATAAAGCTACCCATTTCATTATGTATGAGGTCATTTTTTTATTAGAGTTAAAATTAACGTAGATATATGACCGAACCTAACCAACCCTACCTAACCTAACCTAACCTATCTTTATAGGTTAGAATAAGTTAGGTAGCCGAAAAAATAGTGTTAGGTTAGGTTAGGTAGGTTAGGTAGTCGAAAAACAATTAATTCATGAAAACTTGGCTTATTAGGCAAATCGGGCCTTGCATAGTAGGCTGAGAAGTGCGTTCTGGCTACTAGGTACGACATATATATATATATATATATATATATATATATATATATATATATATATATATATATATATATATATATATATATATATATATATATATATATATATATATATAAAGAGGTCCCCCCATTCCGGGTCGAAACACTGACCCGCTCGAAGATACATCCGCACTTAACACTCGTTGGTACCTATTTACTGCTAGGTGAACAGAGGTAGTAGGTGAAAGGAAACATGCTTTTGTCTGTGTGTGTGTTTTTCGTGTCCCGCTGAATGCTCGTTTGTGTATTTTGTAGTCTGGTTGCTGGTGTTGTGGTCGCCAGTTCCGCCGCTCGCCGCTAGATGTCAGGAGCGTGCGGCCAGCTGAGCCGGCCGGGGGAAGGGACCTTTGACCCTCCCGTTCTCTTCCATCATGTAAAAAACACAACTGTTTTGCCTAACTAGAAACGTAAAAAATACGACGCTAAAACCCAGCTAACCTATCGAACTCGATGCATAGAAAACGTTAATATTACGGGGCTTAAATTATAAAAGTACGTCGCATTTTTAGCGGTTTTGTCGAATTGCATAAAAAATGCGACCTATTGCG
The DNA here is from genome assembly GCF_040958095.1 of Procambarus clarkii. Taxonomy (NCBI): domain Eukaryota; kingdom Metazoa; phylum Arthropoda; class Malacostraca; order Decapoda; family Cambaridae; genus Procambarus; species Procambarus clarkii. The sequence goes on from NC_091189.1 coordinate 20,483,769, forward strand.
AAGGCAACTTGTCCGAACTGCTATCTCCGTAGCGACCTTAGATGCCAGGGGCCAGATTCACGAAGCAGTTACGCAAGTACTTACGAACGTGTACATCTTTCCTCAATCTTTGACGGCTTTGGTTACATTTATTAAACAGTTTACAAGCATGAAAACTTGCCAATCAACTGTTGTTATTGTTATAAACAGCTTCCTGGTGCTTCGGAGCTCATTAACTGTTTAATAATTGTAAACAAAGCCGCCAAAGATGAAGAAAAGATGTATAGGTTCGTATGTGCTTGCGTAAGTGCTTTCGTGAATCTGGCCCCAGGGAAGGATCTCAGAAGGGATAAAAGTGACGCCGGGGCTTCACCAAGATTCTATAGAGTGAGGAAACATGGAGGCACTACAGTGGGATCGAACATCCGTCTCTGGAGTCCCCGAGCACACTGTAACCTCTTCAGATTAGTTTAATTCTCAGACACTTATGTGAACATCTGACGGTAAAGGCCACGATAGATTGATATTTTACCTGGATTTACTCGGAGGCCACGATCTCTAGTGTCCCTCCAGGGGACAAGAAGCCGGTGGCTTGTCAAAGATTCGTCCTGCAATCCAATTATGATAACAATAAACACATATATGATTGCAACAGTGATACCAAGGATTTCAATACTAATATCAAAAGCAATAATAATCAAGCCAAGGGGTTCGAATCCCTTCGTTATTTCAATTGATTTTCTCAATAATAATAATAATAATAATAATAATAATATCAAACTTAGGTATTGTGTTAATGAGTGACACTTCTTGTCACGTAACGGATAGGCCACATGGCATGTTGGCCACATGGCATGTTGGCCACATGGCTTGTTGGCCACATGGCTTGTTGGCCACATGGCATGTTGGCCACTCAACATATGACTGACAGATGCGCCAAATGACTGACAAGCTCACTACATAAAGATCACCACATCAACTGACAACATAACGCTCACCACATCAACTGACAACATAACGCTCACCACATGAACTGACAACATAAAGATCACCACATCAACTGACAACATAACGCTCACCACATGACAGATGAATCTCTTGACTCTTCATGTGAAAGTCATTTAACTCTCTTCTTCCTTTCAATTATTTACTAGTGACGTCATAATTACTATTTCCTCACTGATCACCTCGTCTCCCAGCTGTGATTATAGTCATCAAAATAGGAAAAAAAAAAATAAACCAAGATTAACTGGCGACAATTAGCGCTAATTAGTGCCATATCGTCACATTTTTGGCAGAGTTATGCAAACATGATTATACAAGCAGAGTTGAAGTGTTCCATTATTAAGTCCCCCCCCTCCTAAGAGATTGATTACTTGGGGGTTATTATAATTCCTATGATAATTCTTGTGATTCTAGTTGTGATAATTCGTGTTGATGTAATTTTTGTTGTTATAACTCTTATTCGCAATGGAACAAAAGTTTTGTTCCTCGGTAGTGTTATGTGCTAATTGCTTAGAAACTTGCTATAAATCCCCTACAAATTTGCTTTTGTGATCAGGTCTGTCCTATATTGAAATTGACCTGTTTCCAATGAGAAAACTGGATGAATTTCTTTTCGTTCACACAAAGTCAGAAAAAGCATAACACAGAATGAATCAAAGCTAATATGCATTTATCCTAAACTTATACCAAAATGAGTACACAATATTTAACAGTAGTTTATCGAGATTTACAATTTAACTGTAAATCACTTTTCACGAATCCGCCCCGGAATGTAGTTTTCGCTACAGTGTGGTTTGATAGAGTCGTTCAAAGTATAAGAGTACTGTGAACGACTCTACTTCACAGAGTACTGTGAACGACTCTACTTCACAGAGTACTGTGAACGACTCTACTTCACAGAGTACTGTGAACGACTCTACTTCACAGAGTACTGTGAACGACTCTACTTCACAGAGTACTGTGAACGACTCTACTTCACAGAGTACTGTGAACGACTCTACTTCACAGAGTACTGTGAACGACTCTACTTCACAGAGTACTGTGAACGACTCTACTTCACAGAGTACTGTGAACGACTCTACTTCACAGAGTACTGTGAACGACTCTACTTCACAGAGTACTGTGAACGGTGGTTGTGCTTTCTACCCCTGAGTACTCTCTCATGCTCTTGAATTTATCAAGATGAGCATCCAGCCCGTCTTCCTAAGGTTTCCCTACGTCAAGAAACTGTCGTATTAGAGTGACATTATCTTAACCTAAGAGAGGACCCGAAACAGAAAACGGAGCAGTATGTTAATTTCGCGATCCACTACCATTTTCTAGTACGACAATTTTTGCCTTTAGTTAGAGTATACGTCAAAATGCGACGTTCTATGAGGAGGAGGAGTTGGTGCATCAAGGATATGGACTTGGAGGGGCCTCTTGCAACCCTTTGTGCCGTAGTTCTTCACCTGAGTCTCAACCACCTGCATGTAGTTGCCGGACTTGCAGGAAGTCCCAAACTACTGCTAGAAAGCTTTTCGAAGACACTTTTACCTTCTAGTGAGCTCCTTGGGGAATTCTTGCACTCCAGGATCTTCTCTATCCGCGGTCCGGCGGAGACACTGGTTGTGACCTTCGCCTCAGACCGGTTAGGGTAGAAGTCTTGAAGGCACGTGGAGGCCCAAGTTGATGTTTAATGATAGCACTATCTTTCTAGGGTCCACCGGTGGCTCCTTCTGGATGTTGTTTTTCCCAAGAGAGAGAGAACCCGATCCACCGTGGCCAGTCCCGCACTGTGGCAGTGCTCCTTGGCGTCCCCGCGGTCCAAAACAGGAAAGATTGCAGGGAAACTTGGTATGTTCGCCGTGGACACCCGTCAGAAAGGTTGCCATTTTGAAGTCTGAGATGAGACGTACTCACAATACTTCAAGGCAGTCTTGAGGCTGATGTACTCCTCTGTGAAGTGCACCGGGTACGTACACCGGGTACTTGTTCATGGGTACGTGTTCACAGATACTTGGTGCTAGAAGTTACTCCACGTGTCCTCAGCACATGAATCTATCCGGAATGTCCTGGAAAACAGCTCAAGTTCAAAATATAACTTTCCTGTCCACTGTCCTGGTCCATTAGCATGTGGCCAAAATTTAGTGGCCACATGGGACAAAGTTTGTCCCACGTGCCCATTAAAATGGTGTATAAGTGTATCATTATATGCTTAGGATTTAGTTTCAAATTCAAAATAATTTTTTCATAAAAGCTTATATTATTGAGCTTAGGTAAAATTACATTACATTATATATCTACGAGCAAGTCTTAACAGCATACATGTAATTATGATAATTACACATGTTCTGTATGAATTAGATTTTGAAGGTGTGTTTGTCAGTTATTTATATATGAAAAAACCAACTACATGTGTGGCTGGAGTGAAGAGTTGTACATGTATTGACAGTCATTGTTTGCAATCAGGGCTGTGAAACCTGATTGGAAAATAGATTGGAAAGAGATTGGAAAATATATACGTTAGGATGAGGAACAGACAGTTTGAACAACTTTAGGAAGCTAATTACACAGCAAAGTTATAGGCATTTACACACCTTTAGTAACCAGGCTCAGGTACGAAGCCTTTATATCTTTTCTAAACTATGGTTTTCTTTTTTACGTGTACTGTACTAAACAGTTCATGAATCCTTGGATACTTCACAACCCAAGGTTGTTATTAATATAAACAACCTTGTAGCCCTGTGGAGCTCATAAACTGATTAGTTAATGTAAACACAGCCGCCATGATTAAGGCAAGATGTAAAGGTTTCGTAAGTTGTTGTGCAAATACTTGATGAATCTTGGCCCGAGACACACATTAACCTGTAAATATCAGGCGCATATGTTATTACCATTTATTTATTTATGTACATTTAATTCGAAACAATTATTTATATTACTTTTTAAGATTGTATCTATTTTTAATGTTATGAAATTGGATTAATCTGAAAAAGAGTTAAATTCCTTTTGGCCTAAATATGTGACAACAAAGTAGATGTTAAATTTATTACTAACTGCGACATTTTGACGTTTTTGTCACACGAAATACACAAATCTATTTAACACATTTTAGAACCGGGCTGGCGACAAACCCATTCTCTCGCTTCAACAATAACAAAATATATCTAAGAATTAACACAAGACAGTATTCAATACAAATATAGAATGCTACTGATAATGTTATAGAAAATTATAGTTTTAGCTTGCACACTTCACCGAAAATTTTAGTGAAAAAAAAATAATGATCTATAATTTGAGCTCAGGAGCCACAACTTGAGTGGGTCCCACCTTCTTCTGAGTCGTTTGCTTGGTAATTGGGTAGTTAGGTATGCTTAGCCAGGCCTCTCAACGCCTTCCTTGAGACAATCGTAACTGAACTAAATGAAGATGGAGACCCATATGTTTATATATATTTTTAAACGCGATATAATTTCTTTTTCGTGTAATTTTTCTTTTTTTCATTTAAAAAATGGTGAGATAAAAGTGCAATATATTTATATATAATTTTTCATCTTCCATTTTTTCATTTTTCATTTTCATTACTTTATATTTAATTAGTCATCAGATTTGGGTCAAAGATTCAACAATAAAAATAAACAATTATCTAAATATTTATATAAAATATTTCATTATAAAAACCACTTGTAACAGTAAGCCTTTTTACCAGAAATATGAACATAACAGAAGAACAGATGAACCTACACAAGACCTATTGTGCCATGCCAAAGGGGAGTTCTGGAAATAGATTTAGAGATAGATAAATCTACACAAGCTCTATTGAACAATGTTAAGAGGTAATTCTGGAAATAGGTTCATATAGAGAGATGAAAAGCAAATATATTGTAAATTGGACATCCCAATTTAAACCATAACATGTGCAATACTTCTTGAACATCCAGAGGTTGGGAGAAATGTTCAATGTAATCTTTAGGGGAGACTGAAGAGAGGGAAGTTTGAAGAGACATAGTAGAGAGATAGGAGGCTGAAGAGACATAGTAGAGAGATAGGAGGCTGAAGAGACATAGAAGAGAAGGGAGGTTGAAGAGACATTGAAGAGAGACTGGTGTGGTTGGAATCTGACTCTAGTTCATATGCTAAAAAAAAAATGATGCATAATGCTAATATGGGCCAGAATTCTATGATAAATGAGAGAACCAGTGGCTTATGGATCTCTATGATTAAATGCAACTAAATTCTAAGGATTCTATTATTATGCAATAATATACTGTAAATTCAATATATTCTAGAGCCGCTTCCCATAACACATCTTGGGGGGTATTCTATAAGGTTAGTCTACGTAATGCATGTAATATATAATAAATGACATACATGATGAAAATAATAAATGCATGTCCATAGATTATAAATTATGCAATATGTAATGGTTAGTTAAATGCAACGTAGAAATATTACTGCATATTAATGATTAAATCTTGTATATAGTTAATATGCAAATAAATGGAAATTCTTAGACGCTCAATACTGAAAAGGTCACTATCTACAAATTAAAACTGGTAACATTCTCAGCTGTGTTAGAGGAACGTAGAATGCGTCCAATCTCTACAACACGCTGGAACCACCCGAGAGATAGTAATCCTTGGGACACGTGATCATGGGGACAGTATTAACTTCCATAATTTCCACTCCAAACTAGTATTCACCCATTTAAATGCAAGATCTAAAGTAATTGGAGGGGTGGAAGCAGCACTTACATGGGTGTTCTAATTCACCTAAAGCGTCACGACAGGGTACCTACATTGGTGATATATTCCTGAGCTCAAAAATAAAACTAAGTGGTAAAATGCCTGCCGAAACTGGTGTCCGTGATTTGGGTAAGCTGCGCCCTCAATCTGAAACCCGAGGATGTACGGATGCTTGCAGAATTAGAAGATTTGGTCGGGCCGCTTCGGAGCACCTTGCTGCCAGTGGATCGAAAATGGCGAGAGTCCCTTTCCTCCCTCTCGGGTTGACGCATGCGCAAAC
>NC_091189.1:20502259-20539759 GCF_040958095.1 Procambarus clarkii
AGGAAAGGTAATAATAGTCTATTTCGGATAAAACAGTGGAAAAGGAGAGTGGGTAGAGAAGGAATGGGAAGGAGGAAGATGAGTAAGAGAGAGAGAGAAGGGAGAATAATGAACATGTGAGTGTTATACTCACCTTTTGAATAACATCTAAACGAACTTCTTAAATGTCTAAGTAACGTGTATTATAAATCAGATGCGTATGTGTGTACGTAAATATGGATATGCGCATGTATATACGTGCATATGTGCGTGTGCGTGTATATACATATTCGTGCTTGGGTTATGTGCGTGCTTGCTGGTTTTATTTGGTATCTGTTCAATGTTTCTAATTTCTATTTGTCAGAAATGTTTTTGATGTTCAGCGACTTGGTCGCGTAATCGAGTTGTTCTCAACTAATTGTGTTAACGAGGGTTGAGCTTCAGCTCTTTGATCCCGCCTCTCTACCTTGTAACAACTAATATTCAGAGTTTCAGTCTTTTTGGATTTTATTGTGTGTGCGTGCGTGTGTGTGTGTGTGTGTGCGTGTGTGTGTGTGTGTGTGTGTGTGTGTGTGTGTGTGTGTGTGTGTGTGTGTGTGTGTGTGTGTGTGTGTACTCACCTAATTGTGCTTGCGGGGGTTGAGCTCTGGCTCTTTGATCTCGCCTTTCAACGGTCAAATGTGTGTGTGTGTGTGTGTTTACTCAATATTTTTTTTCAATAAAAAATACTATCCTACACTGCAGACTACCAACAATAACAGAAGAATAACGCCAATGTTTTATTTACAATATATAACAAAATTCTGAGACAATTATAAAAAAAAGGATACAAAAGTATTATTAAAAAAGGGCCCAAAAAAAGAAAAAAAAAGTGTGGAAAAAAAAAGAATTAAAATCCATTACGCCAACTTAATGACCATAATCAAATCTCATTTTCTCTGAATATCGAAATTTTGAATTCCCGGTGAGACAGATTTTTCACCCTCTCATTTTGGCGTATTTTTTGGATTTTTATTATATATATAATTTTATATATATATATAATTGATTCCTTCTGAAGATGTATTTAATATACGAAAGTACTTAAGGAAATTCCTGTTTCATTTTCCTCCGTGGTCTGACATTGTCATATAATTAAGTGTTAATGAGGAATTTATGAACCAACTTCATAGATATTTTCGACCAAGACGCTAGCACTGTCCTCCCATCTGAAACGTTGTTTTTTTTACGTCATCGACGAATCCGTTAAAAATGTGACGTACCGGTAAACATAGAAGCTCTAATAATATTGACGCATCGGCTTCGATTGGTTAGGTGGGTTGCTTGGGTTCGTACGTTTCTGGTTAGGCAAAACCGTTGTATTTTTAACGTGTCTGTTCGGGTAAAACGGCTGCATTTCTTACGGAGTGGCAGATCGAGAGAACACGCTGAATGGACTACCAAAGTCCGTTTTCTAAGACGTTCAGACTTGTACCGGAAGCCCTTCTCGCTTTTTATATACATTTTATAAAGTTTATATACATTTTGTTGTGTTTTTAAAGCAAAATAAATGACGTGTGTTAGTGACTTTTGTTTACAAATCCTTTTTGAATCTCGTTTTCTTTGAGGGGAGAGCTGTGTGAAGACTTTTTTAGTAACGATAGTTGAAGTGGGTGTCAGAATGCGTTTTCTGTGTCGGAATTGTGGTAATGTCTTAAACCCCATTTAGTTGACAAAATATGGAATGGAAAATCACATTTCCTATAACGAAAAGTTTTTAAAACCTATTTTCTTCGACGAATAAAATTATCCTAAACTTCATTTTCTGTGACGAAAAAAATTAAGCTAAAATCCATTTTCGACAAAAATATCAGCTGTTTACTTTTGCCGGGAAATGTTGCTGCGCCCGTTGATTTTTTTCATTTATAAAATTATTTTTGTTTTTCTATGGGAATTTTTGCACTATTATACAAACTTCCGTTTTTAATTTTGCTCATAACAGCGTTCTAAAAATGTATAATATGTGAGAAAATGCTAAACAATTATTTGTTTAAGATATGATGAGTACCCAGCTTGAGTAAATTGGGTGAAATACACAGGAAAGGAAAATAAATTGGTAAGGATAAGTAAATGGGCGGAAGACTTTACTTTTATTAAACACAATAAAGCAGCAGTCAGAACTGGACGAAAAGTGACAGGCTGGATAATAGCCTTCCAAACCTGAGATGCCATACCGATGGTCCTCTCTAGACTGGAATACTGTTGCCCCTCTCCCTTCTTTTCTCTAGTGTCGTAAGGCACAGTTCCTTCAGGCGCTCTTCACACCCTATCCCTCGTAACTCTGGGACGAGTCTCGTTGCAAACCTCTGAACATTTTCCAGTTTCCTTATATGCTTCTTCAGATGGGGACTCCATGATGAGGCGGAGCCTAATTCAAAGCTGGAGAACTGGCTGACCTGGAGAGCGCATAGAGATTTGTTACAGGCCAAATCCATTCAATAAAACATGTTAGTTATTGAGACCGATTAAAACGTTTCAATTTGTTTTCTCTAGAGCGCAGGCGGGAGAGATACATGATAATATTCACGCGGAAATTATTATAGGGACTGTTTCTAAATCTGCATCCGGAAATACCTGCACGTGAAACCAGGAGGCATGGCAGGAAGTGCAAAATAGCCTCTTTGAACGGCAGAGGTGTGTGTGTGTGTGTGCCAAAGCTCTTGGACCCCCTCAGATTTATGGGTTGGTGCCTAATTTTCAGTCAATTTCTTGTTTCTTATTGTCAGATAAAGCTCGATCCCCCAGTACACACACACACACATGTGGAAATAGAAGGCCAGACACAGGATACAGAATGGGAGATGAAGTACTTCATGACACGGACAGAGAGAAAGATCTAGGGGGTTGATATCACACCAAACCTGTCTCCTGAAGCCCACATAAAAAGAATAACGTCTGCGGCATATGCGAGGCTGGCTAACATCAGAACAGCATTCAGGAACCTGTGTAAGGAATCATTCAGAATCTTGTACACCACATATGTAAGACCAATCCTGGAGTATGCGGCCCCAGCATGGAGCCCGTACCTTGTCAAGCACAAGACGAAGCTGGAAAAAGTTCAGAGGTATGCCACTAGACTAGTCTCGAAGCTAAGAGGCATGAGTTACGAGGAAAGGCTGCGGGAAATGCACCTTACGACACTGGAAGACAGAAGAGTAAGGGGAAACATGATCACTACCTACAAAATCCTCAGGGGTATTGACGGGGTAGACAAGGATAAACTATTCAACACTGGTGGTACGCGAACAAAGGGACACAGGTGGAAACTGAGTACCCACATGAGCCACAGAGACGTTAGAAAGAACTTTTTCAGTGTCAGAGTAGATAGTAAATGGATTGCATTAGGAAGTGATGTGGTGGAGGCTGACTCCATACACAGTTTCAAATGTAGATATGATAGAGCCCAGTAGGCTCAGGAATCTGTACACCTGTTGATTGACAGTTGAGAGGCGGGACCAAAGAGCCAAAGCTCAACCCCCGCAAGTACAATTAGGTGAGTATATTCTGCAGACACAAATAAATACACACAGGGGCCTCGCGACTGAGTGGACAGCGCTCTGGGGTCTTTGTCCCAAGGGCCCGAGTTCTATCCCCAGCAGAGACAGAAACAAATAGGCAGAGTTTCTTTCACCCTGATGCCTTCTGTTCACCTAGCAGTAAATTGGTACCTGGGAGTTACACAGCTGCTGTGGGCTGCTTCTTGGGGATGTGTGTGTAAGAGAAATATATGTTGTAGGCATAATAGAGGAAAAATAATTTGGTTAGAGAGGCGGGGTCCAAGAGCTAATAGCTCGATTCTACAGCTACGAATAGTAAACATACACACACACACACGCGCACACACACACACACACACACACACACACACACACACACACACACACACACACACACACACACAAATGGAATGCATTAGGGGGTGATGTGGTGGAGGCTGACTCCATACACAGTTTCAAGTGTAGATATGACAGAGCCCGATAGGCTCAGGAATCTGTACACCTGTTGATTGACGGTTGAGAGGCGGGACCAAAGAGCCAGAGCTCAACCCCCGCAAACACAACTAGGTGAGTACAACTAGGTGAGTACACACACACACACACACACACACACACACACACACACACACACACACACACACACACACACACACACACACACACACACACACACACACACACACGCTTGTCTAGGTCAAGAAGACCTAGACAAGCTGAAGGAATGGTCGAACAAATGGTTGTTAGAGTTTAACCCAACCAAATGTAATGTAATGAAGATAGGTGTAGGGAGCAGGAGGCCAGATACAAGGTATCATCTGGGAGAGGAAATTCTTCAGGAGTCAGAGAAGGAAAAAGACTTGGGGGTTGATATTACGCCACACCTGTCTCCTGCAGCACATATCAAGCGGATAACATCAGCAGCATATGCCAGGCTGGCCAACATACGAACGGCATTCAGAAACTTGTGTAAAGAATCATTCAGAACTTTGTATACCACATATGTCAGGCCAATCCTGGAGTATGCAGCCCCAGCATGGAGTCCATATCTAGTCAAGGATAAGACTAAACTGGAAAAGGTTCAAAGGTTTGCCACCAGACTAGTACCCGAGCTGAGAGGTATGAGCTACGTGGAGAGACTACGGGAATTAAACCTCACTTCGCTGGAAGACAGAAGAGTTAGGGGGACATGATCACCACATTCAAGATTCTGAAGGGAATTGATAGGGTAGATAAAGACAGTCTATTTAACACAAGGGGCACACGCACAAGGGGACACAGGTGGAAACTGAGTGCCCAAATGAGCCACAGAGATATTAGAAAGAACTTTTTTAGTGTCAGAGTGGTTGACAAATGGAATGTATTAGGAAGTGATTTGATGGAAGCTGACTCCATACACAGTTTCAAGTGTAGATATGATAGAGCCCGATAGGCTCAGGAATCTGTACACCTGTTGATTGACGGTTGAGAGGCGGGACCAAAGAGCCAGAGCTCAACCCCCGCAAACACAACTAGGTGAGTACAACTAGGTGAGTACACACACACACACACACAAACACACACACACACACACACACACACACACACACACACACACACACACACACACACACACACACACACACACACTCACACACACACTCACAATAAAACACGGAAAGCGACAACAACAGTTTGGCAAATCAGAGCACTTGAAAGGAAGCCTAATCAACACCTCGTATGAACCCCAACTGGAGGTGAGAAACCACTAAACTGGTCAGCTTTGCAGAGCTAATTGGCTTTTGTCTTGCACCCAATTGTGTGCTTTGACCGACGGGCCAGTGTTGAGGGAGCTATTGGAATACTGAAGGTTATTAAACACCTTCCTGGATATTTTAGGGATTGTGTGGGGTCTGAAATGTCCTTTTCCCCTTGTACCATGTGGGTAGGTCCTCAGTACTTACACATCTCTGGCCTATACTCATACACGCCCCCACACACTCACACACACCCCCACACACACTCACTACACGCCCCCCACACACACTCACACACGCCCCCACACACTCACACACGCCTCCACACTCTCACTCACACACGCCCCCACACACACTCACACACGCCCCCACACACACTCACACACGCCCCCACACATACTCACACACGCCCCCACACATACTCACACACACACACACGCCCCCACACACACACGCCCCCACACACTCACACACACACGCCCCCACACACACTCACACACGCCCCCCCACACACACACGCCCCCACACACACTCACACACTCCCCCACACACTCACACACGCCCCCACCCACACACACTCACACACGCCCCCCCACACACACACACGCCCCCACACACACTTACACACTCCCCCACACACTCACACACGCCCCCCGCACACACTCACACACGCCCCCACACACCGAGTACTTACACCTAATGACCCCCTCCCCCCCCCCTCACCACTCCCCCTGATGCATTACTCCCCCCTAGTGACCCCCTCCTAATATTCCCTCACAAACCACCTAATTGCCATACCTAATGTACCCCTATTTAATGACCCCCACCACTGATATCACCCTATTTACTCCCACTTAATCGCCCCCCTCCCCTTCCTGCCACTTAATACCCGGTCCTCCCACTTAACACCCACGTACTCCCACTTAAATCCACTTAAATCCTCCCACTCCTCCCACCAGAAACACAATGCAATGCATCTAAATTGCATCTACCTTGAGGGGGGGGGGGGGGGGAGGAGGGGGGGGAAAGGGGGGAGGGCATGTAAACAAAGATGCTGTCTGTGTGTGTTTACCTGGGTCTCTGGGCTTGTTTACTGCCTAAATCACCAGGAACGGGATTCATCAAGGATTTACTCATCCCCCTGTACGAAACCTGTACATCTTTATTTACATGTATTAAACAGTTTTTTAGCAGTTTGTACACTTCACAACCCGAGATTATTATTGTTATAAACAACCTCGTAGTGCTGCGGGGCTCGTAAACTGTTTATTAAATGTAAACAATGGCGCCATGATTGAGGAAAGATGTAGAGGCTTCGTAAGTGGTTGTGTAAATGCTTAATGAATCCAGGTCCTGGTGATTTACCCAGTATTCCAATATCTCACCTGCTTCCCCATTATCTTATATATCATCCATTATCTCCCCTACTCCCCGGCACCTAAGAGGAAGGATATATAATAATGACCTATTAAATATGCTGCCTACCCCTTAGAGCCACGGAGAAGCTAATGTTCCATTATACTAAGTCTATTATCTTTTCCTGAGCCCATTAGCTGAAGCAATATTAGCAAGGATCTCTAAGCTTGAGCTGGAGTGGGTATTTAATCTCGGAAATGCCCAGTTTAAGCGTGCGGGCTAAGGCGTATGGTTTGGTACGGTCTGTCGCGAGGTAATATTTGGAGAGATCTCAACACGGGTGTTTGTGTGAAGAACGATAATCTGGTAATTTGTAGGTGGGGGGCGTGGGTGACAGGTGGGGGGCGTGGGTGACAGGTGGGGGACGTGGGTGACAGGTGGGGGGCGTGGGTGACAGGTGGGGGGCGTGGGTGACAGGTGGGGGGGCGTGGGTGACAGGTAGGGGGCGTGGGTGACAGGGTGGGGGAGCATGGGTGACAGGTGGGGGGGCGTGGGTGACAGGTGGGGGAGCGTGGGTGACAGGATGGGGGAGCGTGGGTGACAGGTGGGGGAGCGTGGGTGACAGGATGGGGGAGCGTGGGTAACAGGGTGGGGGAGTGTGGGTGACAGGGTGGGGGAGCATGGGTGACAGGGTGGGGGGCGTGGGTGACGGTGGGGGGAAGGGTGTGGGTGCTTGTGGGTGTGTTTTTTTGGTTAGTGTGATGTATGTTCATAGCGATGTGTGTGTGTATTCACCTAGTTGTACTTGCGGGGGTTGTACTCTGCTCTTTCGGCCCGCCTCTCAACTGTGAATCAATAAACTGTTACTAAGTACGAATTAACTAAATTTGTCCCCCCCCCCCCCCAACACACACACACAAACAGGAAACAGCCGGTAGCAGCTGTCTAACTCCCAGGTACCTATTTACTGCTAAGTAACAGGGTCATCAGCGTGAAGGAAACTCTGCCCGTTTGTTTTTCCGCCGGCTGCTGGGATCGAACCCTGGTCACTAGGTCCACGTGTCTAGATCGCTGTTCACTCAGCCAGCCAGCCCCCAGAGCAGAGCTGTGTGTGTGTACTCACCTAGTTGTACTCACCTAGTTGTGTCTGCAGGATCGAGCATTGACTCTTGGATCCCGCCTTTCGAGCATCGGTTGTTTACAGCAATGACTCCTGTCCCATTTCCCTATCATACGTGATTTTAAAATTATGAATAGTATTTGCTTCCACAATCTGTTCCTGAAGTGCATTCCATTTTCCCACTACTCTCACGCTAAAAGAAAACTTCCTAACATCTCTGTGACTCATCTGAGTTTCAAGCTTCCATCCAACTCCCCTCGTTCTGTTACTATTCCGTGTGAACATTTCGTCTATGTCCACTCTGTCAATCCCTCTGAGTATTTTATATGTTCCTATCATGTCCCCCCTCTCCCTTCTTCTTTCTAGTGTCGTAAGGAACAGTTCCCTCAGGCGCTCCTCATACCCCATCCCTCGTAGCTCTGGGACGAGTCTCGTGGCAAACCTCTGAACCTTTTCCAGTTTCATTATGTGCTTCTTCAGATAGGGACTCCATGATGAGGCGGCATACTCTAAGACAGGCCTCACGTAGGCAGTGTAAAGCGCCCTAAATGCCTCCTTACTTAGGTTTCTGAATGATGTTCTAACTTTTGCCAGTGTAGAGTACGCTGTTGTCGTTATCCTATTTATATGTGCCTCAGGAGATAGATTAGGTGTTACGTCCACACCCAGGTCTCTTTCGCGCGTCGTCACAGGTAGGCTGTTCCCCTTCATTGTGTACTGTCCCTTTGGTCTCCTATCTCCTAGTCCCATTTCCATAACTTTACATTTGCTCGTGTTGAATTCCAGTAGCCATTTCTCTGACCATCTCTGCAACCTGTTCAGGTCCTCTTATAGGATCCTGCAATCCTCATCTGTCACAACTCTTCTCATCAACTTTGCGTCATCCGCAAACATCGACATGTAGGACTCTACGCCTGTAAACATGTCGTTAACATATACAAGAAATAGAATTGGTCCCAGCACCGATCCTTGAGGTACTCCATTTGTTACTGTTCGCCAGTCCGACTTCTCGCCCCGTACCGTAACTCTTTGGCTCCTTCCTGTTAGGTAGTTCCTTATCCATGCTAGGACCTTTCCCCCCACCCCCGCCTGCCTCTCGAGCTTGAACAGCAGTCTCATGTGCGGTACTGTATCAAAGGCTTTTTGGCAGTCCAGAAATATGCAGTCTGCCCAACCATCTCTGTCCTGTCTTATCCTCGTTATTTTATCATAGAATTCCAGAAGGTTTGTTAGGCACGATTTCCCTGTCCAGAACCCATGCAGATGTTTGTTCACAAACCTAATGTTCTCCAGGTGTGCAACTAGTCGTAGCCTAATTATTCTTTCCAGTATTTTACAGGGGATGCTTGTCAGTGATACAGGTCTATAGTTAAGTGCCTCCTCCCTATCACCTTTCTTGAAGATCGGCACGACATTTGCCTTCTTCCAGCAACTGGGAAATTCTCCCGACATAAGTGACTCATTAAAGATCATTGCCAGAGGCACACTGAGGGCCTGCGCTGCTTCTATTAGTATCCACGGTGATACTTTGTCTGGTCCAACTGCTTTAGTTGCATCTAGAGTTGTCAACTGTTTCATTACCTCCTCTGCTGTCACCTCTATATCTGATAGTCTTTCATCTAGGGGTAACCCCTTCCAACAATGGGAGCTGCTCAGGCTCGGTAGTGAACACTCCATGGAAACTGGCATTCATTGCCTCGCAGATTTCCTTGTCACTTTCAGTATATGCCCCCTCTGTCTTCCTTAGTCTTGTCACCTTGGTCGTTCACCGACATTTTTCTTCTTATATGACTGTGTTTTCTTCTGTGTGTGTGTGTGTGTGTGTGTGTGTGTGTGTGTGTGTGTGTGTGTGTGTGTGTGTGTGTGTGTGTGTGTGTGTGTGTGTGTGTGGGCGCACTCACCTAGTTGTGCTTGCGGGGGTTGAGCTCTGGCTCTTTAGTCCCGCCTCTCAACCGTCAATCAACAGGTGTACAGATTCCTGAGCCTACTGGGCTCTGTCATATCTACATTTGAAACTGTGTATGGAGTCAGCCTCCACCACATCACTGCCTAACGCATTCCACCTGTTAACTACTCTGATACTAAAAAGTTCTTTCTAACGTCCCTGTGGCTCATGTGGGTACTTAGTTTCCACCTGTGTCCCCTTGTTCGCGTACTACCAGTGTTGAATAATCTGTCCTTATCTACCGTGCCAATTCCCTTGAGAATTTGGTATCAAGTGTCTCCCCGAGCTCTTCTGTCTTCCTGCGACATGAAGTGTAATTCTGGCAGCCTTTTCTTGTAACTTATGTCTCTTAGTTTTGAAACAAGTCAAGTGGCAATCCTTTGAACCTTTTCCAGCTTCTTGTTCTTGAGAAGGTATGGACTCCATCCTATAGCTGCATACTCCAAGATAGGTCTTACATATGTGGTATACAAGGTTTTAAATGATTCCTTACATAAGTTTCTGAACGCAGTCATGATGTTAGCCCGCTTCGCGTACGTTGCTGATGGTATTCTTTTGATGTGGTGTTCAGGAGACATGTTCCGCGTGATATCAACTCCTGGATCTTTTCCTCTGTCTGTTCGTGAAGAACTTCATCTCCCATTCGGTATCCTGTAGCTGGCATCCTGTTCCTTCTGCCTAGTTTCATTACCTTACGTTTACTTGGGTTGAACTTTAGTAACCATTTGTTTGACCATTCCTTCAGTTTGTCTAGGGTATCTTGTAGCCTCATGCTATCGTCCTCTGTCTTAATCCTCCTCATATCCTCCTCCTTGTGTTGTCCCGTCTTGAGTACTGCTCAGTACTCACTTCCCCCTTCAGAGCAGGAGAGATTGCTAAAATAGAGGGAATACAGAGAACATATACGGCACGCATAGACGCGATAAAGCACCTAAATTATTGGGATCGTCTCAAAGCCCTCCAAATGTACTCACTAGAAAGAAGACGAGAGAGATATCAAATAATATACACCTGGAAGATACTGGAGGGCCAAGTACCAAATCTACACAGTAAAAGTAACAACGTACTGGAGTGAACGATATGGAAGAAAATGCAGAATAGAACCAGTGAAGAGCAGAGGTGCCATAGGCACAATCAGAGAACACTGTATAAACATCAGAGATCCCCGGTTGTTCAACACCCTCCCAGCAAGCATAAGAAATATTGCCGGAACAACCGTGGACATTTTCAAGAGGAAACTAGATTTATTCCTCCAAGGAGTGCCGGACCAACCGGGCTGTGGTGGGTATGTGAGCCTGCGGGCCGCTCCAAGCAACAGCCTAGTAGACCAAACTCTCACAAGTCAAGCCTGGCCTCGGGCTGGGCTTGGGGAGTAGAAGAACTCTCAGAACCCCATCAACCAGGTAACCAGGTATCATATTTTTTTGTATCAGCAAACATTGAGAGGAACGAGTCTATTCCCTCTGGGAGATTATTTACATACCAGAAACAGTATAGGTCCAAGAACTGACCCCTGCGGGATTCCACTGGTGACGTCTCGCCAATCTGAGACCTCACCCCGCACAGTGACTCGCTGTTTTCTGTTGCTTAGGTACTCACTTATCCAATGGAGTACCTTCCCCTCACTCCTGCCGGCATCTCCAGCTTGTGCACTAGTCTCTTATGTGGCACTGTGTCCAGTCTGTCCTTCTAAGGTTTCCCAACGTTAAGAAAACGGTCAATTTAAAGTGTCCTCTCCTAACCTATCAGAGGTCCCAAAACAGAAAACGAAACAGTACGTCACTTTCGCGAGCCCCTTCCATTTTCCAGTATGACAATTTTTGGCCTTATGTAACACATTCGATCGAAATGCGACGTTCTTTGTAAGTGGACAGGTTTCTGTGTCAAAGGCTTTTTGGCAGTCCGAAAATGTGCAGTTTGCCCACACATTCACTTTCTTGCCTGATTTTTGTCACCTGGTCATAGAATTCTATTAATCCTGTGAGGCATGATTTGCCATCCCTGAACCCATGCCGGTGTTGTGTTACAAATTTCTTTCGCTCCAGATGTTCCACTATTTTTTTTTATCGCACAATCTTCTCCAACATCTTGGATGGTATGCAAGTTAGGGACACTGGCCTGTAGTTCAGTGCCTTCTGTCTATCTCCCTGTGTATGTGTGTGTGTGTGTACTCACCTAATTGTACTCACCTAATTGTGCTTGCGGGGGTTGAGCTTTGGCTCTTTGGTCCCGCCTCTCAACTGTCAATCAACTGGTCAACTGTCAATCAACTGTGTGTGTGTGTGTATGTGTGTGTGTGTGTGTGTGTGTGTGTGTGTGTGTGTGTGTGTGTGTGTGTGTGTGTGTGTGTGTGTGTACTCACCTCACCTATTTGTACTCACCTATTTGTGTCTGCAGGATCGAGCATTGACTCTTGGATCCCGCCTTTCGAGTCATCGGTTATTTACAGCAATGACTCCGGTCCTATTTCGTGCGTGCTAGTCAACCCATCCTCGACTCAAGTCCATTACATTCAGCGGTCGACCCCACAGACGCATTCATAAATTTTTTACATGCTGTTCATTCAAAACGGGAATTTTCTCAAGTATAAATTAATATTATAATATATTAGCATATTGTGCATATATAGGCATAGGATAGGTTAGGTTAGGTGTTTAGATTCTGTTGGCGATTATATGTATTTGTAGTACGTGGGTGAAGCATTTACAGCGTTGTGGTTCGAACAAAATTCGTCAGTGAAGCACTTGTTCCGGATATGTTCGAACTTCAGCAGTTGTGAGTCGTGTGTAAATCGCTTTTCATTCATAAACAGGGGGTTTGGCGGGTGCATGGAATCACTTTTGGATCTTTGTTTGGAGGACGGGCTGATATTAGCACCAGCCCGTCCTCCAAACAAAGATCCAAAAGTGATTCCATGCACCCGCCTAACCCCCTGTTTATGAATGAAAAGCGGTTTACACACGACTCACAACTGCTGACGTTCGAACATATCCGGAACAAGTGCTTCACTGACGAATTTTGTTCGAATCAGAACGCTGTAAATGCTTCACCCACGTACTACAAATACAAATAATCGCCAACAGAACCTAAACACCTAACCTAACCTATCCTATGCCTATATATGCACAATATGCTAATATATTATAATATTAATTTATACTTGAGAAAATTCCCGTTTTGAATGAACAGCATGTAAAAATTTATGAATGCGTCTGTGGGGTTGACCGCTGAATGTAATGGACTTGAGTCGAGGATGGGTTGGCTAGTATACACAAATCTGATTCCAAAGTTCCAGATTCCAAGGTTCGAGATCCATTGTGTCATACATGCCTTTGAATTCAAGAATGTGGGTTTTGTATTCCTGACAGTGTTTGCGGGTATTGAACACCTAACTAGTGCACCTGTGCGCACGCGCGTGTGTTTGTCCAGTCTAATGTATAAATGGAACGTTTTAATATTAATGCTGTTAAATATTATATTTTCGAGGTAGGGTTGTTTTTCTCTGAGTGAGTCTCTCTCTCTCTCTCTCTCTCTCTCTCTCTCTCTCTCTCTCTCTCTCTCTCTCTCTCTCTCTCTCTCTCTCTCTCTCTCTCTCTCTCTCTCTCTCTCTCTTCTCTCTCTCTCTCTCTCTCTCTCTCTCTCTCTCTCTCTCTCTCTCTCTCTCTCTCTCTCTCTCTCTCTTCTCTCTCTCTCTCTCTCTCTCTCTCTCTCTCTCTCTCTCTCTCTCTCTCTCTCTCTCTCTCTCTCTCTCTCTCTCTCTCTCTCTCTCTCTCGTGAGTCTTGGTCGTGTTGTCAAGAGATCATTACAGAGCCTTGTGCGGGATCCCCTCTTCACACTCCTCCTGCTCTCTGACCGCAAGGTAACCCTCAGAACAATTACAAGTCTTGTTTGGTCTCCTGGGCCAGATTTCATCTGGCATTTACGAAACATGTACATCTTCCACCCCCACCCCCTCTCATGGTGGCTTAGTTTGTATGTATTAAAAAGTCTACGTGCTGGGAAGTGCTTCAAGGTTGACCGTATTATTAACCTCGTGTCGGGAATGACTTCGTAGTGGTTCCCAGCGCGTAAATTGTTTAATAGGGACTAAGCCGCCATAATTGAGGAAAGATGTACAGGTTTCGTAAGTGGACTCGTAAATATTTGATGAATCCTGACCCCTGACCCCCCCCTGGCGGATTTTTGGGATCTGCCAGAGTTCGATTCCTCTTTGAGGTTGTCTTTGAGTTTTCTTAAGCACTTTTTTTTTTTGGTCATGGAATTTCTTAATGGATTCTTCCGTGTGTTTCCGTAAGTAGTTCTAGGCCATCACAAGTGCTCTCTCTCTCTCTCTCTCTCTCTCTCTCTCTCTCTCTCTCTCTCTCTCTCTCTCTCTCTCTCTCTCTCTCTCTCTCTCTCTCTCTCTCTCTCTCTCTCTCTCTCTCTATATATATATATTTTTTTTTTTATCAATTTGTGAGGGTACCACCTCTGGTGCCAATGTGGGGACCCATAGCCTCGGAGAAGAAAATAAAAAGTATTCAGAGGAGACCTTGTGGTTTCTCACTGAACACTAATATTATCTTCTCCTACCACCCCCATTCTTTTGTATATACACATATATATTTACTTTATTTGAACTTTGTTACAAAAAAGGAGTTACATATGGGTTACAAAGATGGTTATCATAGGTTGTCGAGTTCCTCCAGCTCCTCAGATGGCGGGCAGGAACCCTGGATGCAGTGCGCATTTCTCCTCTGTATCGCCACACTGAGGCGCTGGAAAAGAAAGCTTGCAGCTCTTAGGTCCCTTGTTGTTTCAATGAGCCTAGAACTCAGTTCCTTCAAAAAACTGGTAGCACTTTTACCCCAGGCGCCGAGTGTCTCAGAAGCAATGGGGACAAAATTGTAGTGGTGATCCAGTTCTCTATACTTACGGGATTTGGCTGCTTCCCTGTGGGTGGCAGCGCCACCTGGTTGTGCAACACTGAGGTTAATGTAGGTGTTAGCCAGGGTTGATACGCACGTGTAGTCCCATACCAACTGCTTGCAATTCTTCCAGGGGTTCACTGTGATACCATCCGGGCGACCAATAAGAGCATCAGAGTTACGGGGCGTTAGGTAACGGGGCTCTCTTTCAGCTGGGCATCCAGCTGTGGTGAGGCTCCTCTTGATGATGTCGTTAACTTCACTGTGCCTCGAGTGCCATCCCCCTGTGCTTTGGCAGAGTAGGCCATGGTGGCCGTACCTGTCAGCCACCACCTCACCGCAGCCGCATATAAATATATATATATATATATATATATATATATATATATATATATATATATATATATATATATATATATATATATATATAACTTCCATGATGTTTGTGCGTGAGTCATATATTTAGTGGGTGGTAGGACGAGCACAATACCGTGAGTCCTCACCAATTGAGAATTGCTTGTTATTGTCCAAACTGCTGGAAATCGTCAGGGAAACCCCTGGCTGGGTCGATTGGAACCAGCATGTGCTCCGTTGATCACGACCCGACAAAGGTGATCCCATGCAGTTTGACCTAATCGTCTCGATCTCTCGCTCTCTTGGTTCCCAGCAACTCGTGACTGGGAGGGGGAGAGCGCTCTCTCTCTCTCTCTCTCTCTCTCTCTCTCTCTCTCTCTCTCTCTCTCTCTCTCTCTCTCTCTCTCTCTCTCTCTCTCTCTCCTCCCCCTGGATAGGGTGTTGAGAAGAAATACCTCTGAAAGGGAATGGTTAGTTGATTTTCCCATTATCTCACGTTCTTTCTTCTCTAATTCCTTTCCCTCTTCAGCTGACATCATGTTGTATGTATCCAACTTCCAAGTGTTATAAGTCAGATGGTTCCTCGTGTCTTGACACTCCTCACTTGAGAATGAACCATGTTGGTTCGAAACGTTGTATTAATTATAGCAAGTATAATACGTTTTAAAATTGTTGTTAATTTAGTCGACTTTAAACAACATTCGGAGTAATCCTCTTCCAATTAAACCTGGATGCAAGAGCACTAGTTAGAGGGATAGAAGCCCTAAACAAGCACACACACACACACACACACACACACACACACACACACACACACACACACACACACACACACACACACACACACACACACACACACACACACACACAGGAAACAACCCGTAGCAGCTGTCTTACTCTCAGGTACCTAGTTACAGCTAGGTAACAGGGAGCATCAGTGTGAAAGGAAACTGCCCATTTGATTTTCCGGCGGTGCCGAGGGATCGAACCCCAGTCCCTAGGTCCATGAGCCTAGAGCGCTGCCACTCAGACACCACCCACCCACACACGTGTGTGTGTGTGTGTGTGTGTGTACTCGCTTAGTTGTACTCACCTGGTTGTGCTAGCGGAGGTTGAGCTTTGGCTCTTTGGTCCCGCCTCTCAACTGTCAATCAACTGGTGTACAGGTTCCTGAGCCTACTGGGCTCTATCATATCTACATTTTAAACTGTGTATGGAGTCAGCCTCCACCACATTCACTGCCTAATGCATTCCATTTATTAACTACTCTGACACTGAAAAAATTCTTTCTAGCGTCTTTGTGGCTCATCTGGGTACTAAGTTTCCACCTGTGTCCCCTTGTTCGTGTCCCACCCGTGCTGAAGAGTTTGTCTTTGTCCGCCCTGTCAAATTCCCCTGAGAATTTTGTAGGTGGTTATCATGTCTCCCCTTACTCTTCTGTTTTCCAGGGATGTGAGGTTCAGCTCCTTTAGCCTTTCCTCGTAGCTCATTCCTCTCAGTTCCGAGACGAGCCTGGTGGCATACCGCTGAATCTGTGTGTGTGTGTGTACTCACCTATTTGTACTCACCTATTTGTGCTTGCAGGATCGAGCATTGACTCTTGGATCCCGCCTTTCCAGCTATCGGTTGTTTACAGCAATGATTCCTGTCCCATTTCCCTATCATACCTGGTTTTAAAAGTATGAATAGTATTTACTTCCACAACCTGTTCCCGAAGTGCATTCCATTTTCCCACTACTCTCACGCTAAAAGAAAACTTCCTAACATCTCTGTGACTCATCTGAGTTTCCAGTTTCCACCCATGGTTGTGTACTCACCTATTTGGAGTACACAACTCCACACATTTGTGTGTGTGTGTGTGTGTGTGTGTGTGTGTGTGTGTGTGTGTGTGTGTGTGTGTGTGTGTATGTGTGTGTGTGTGTGTGTGTGTGTGTGTGTGTGTGTGTGTGTGTGTGTGTGTGTGTGTGTGTACTCACCTAGTTGTACTCACCTAGTTGTGTTTGCGGGGGTTGAGCTCTGGCTCTTTGGTCCCACCTCTCAACCGTCAATCAACAGGTGTACAGATTCCTGAGCCTATCGGGCTCTGTCATATCTACACTTGAAACTGTGTATGGAGTGAGCCTCCACCACATCACCCCCTAATGCATTCCATTTGAAATGCACGCACACACGCTGTATGTGTGTGTGCGTGTTTGTGTTGTGTACCCATGTGCTCATATCTGCATATGCGTGTGCTCATGTGTGCGTGTACACATGAGCACTCACCACTGGTTGCGTGCCACAAGCCACCAATCACCGCACGGTTCCCGAAAGCGAGGCAGAGAAAGCGACCAATGAACATCAGACTATCGATGGTCTTCCAATTTTTTTTTATTTTTTTATTTATTAAATTTCTTCGAATTTACCTTCAGTCAGGTGAAAGAAAATTAACCAAATATCAATACAATCCACCGCTTTCGATCACGTGGTTCAATTGGATGAGGCTCTAATCCCTTTTTTGTGTTATTTTGAATTACGCAATTTAATTTTTTTGAGGGGGGGAGGGGGGGGGGGAAGTGGGGGGTGCCAATGGCTCGTTCAAACGAGGCGTCGCTAACTTTACTCTGTTTTGTTTGTGTGTTTTTCAAACAAAACAGAATTCGGTGCCCCTGTATGGTGAACAAGTTGGCTTCTGTATGGTGAACAAGTTGGCTTCTGTATGGTGAACAAGTTGGCTTCTGTATGGTGAACAAGTTGGCTTCTGTATGGTGAACAAGTTGGCTTCTGTATGGTGAAGAAGTTGGCTTCTGTATGGTGAACAAGTTGGCTTCTGTATGGTGAACAAGTTGGCTTCTGTATGGTGAACAAGTTGGCTTCTGTATGGTGAACAAGTTGGCTTCTGTATGGTGAACAAGTTGGCTTCTATATGTTGAACAAGGTCGCTTCTATATGAGGAACAAGTTGATTTCTGTACGGTGAGCAAGTTGGATTCTACATGGTAAACAATTTGGCTTCTGTATGGTGAACAAGTTGACTTCTATATGGCGAATAACTTGGTTTCTGTATGGTGAAGAAGTTGGCTTCTATATGGTGAAAAAATTGGCTTCTACTTGGTAAACAAGTTGGCTTCCATATGGCGAATAAATTGGCTTTTACATGGTGAACAAGTTCCACATGGCAACAACTTGGCTTCTACAAGGGACACAACACTCAATTTTTGCAACTAGTTTACAAGGTTACACCACACTTAAAACAATTGAAATTAATGCAAAATTTGTACCAAACTTTCACCTCAAAGTAGCAAACTTTCACCTCCCGTAAGGATTGCAACTGAACCCAAGTAACCTACCTAACCTTTCGAGTCCGACATAGGAAACGTCGGTATTGCTTCGGTGTAATTTTCACTAATACGTCGCATTTGTAACGGATTGGTTGATTCCGTTAATTATGCGACGTATTAGGTGAGAGGATAACAATGCAATTGACTTTTCCTACAAGAGAGGGGGGGGGGGGAGAATGGTTAGAGAGAGCTCATCTCTCTCTCTCTCTCTCTCTCTCTCTCTCTCTCTCTCTCTCTCTCTCTCTCTCTCTCTCTCTCTCTCTCTCTCTCTCTCTCTCTCTCTCTCTCTCGCTCTCTCTCTCTCTCTCTCTCTCTCTCTCTCTCTCTCTCTCTCTCTCTCTCTCTCTCTCTCTCTCTCTCTCCCATAAAGCAAAGGACTGCCAGACCGAAGGGAAAGCTATAATGAGATGAAAAACTTTTTAACAGGAACAGCGTAGGAAACAAGTCAGAAAAAAATCTGCACATGACATGATGGACCACATCACTCACAAGTGTCAGGAGGCTTGTTCTTCCGGCTCAGAAAGAACACAACGAAAGCAACAGGATAATCTGTGGTTGAGTCAGGCATGTGAGGCAGCAAGGCAGCTGAGCACAAGGGTACGGAGGGACTACAGCCATACCTGGACACCAGAGAGCAGAGATACCAGAAGGCTAGAAATGGGTACCTCAGTGTGAGAAGAGGATGAAAAACACAGTATGAAAACGACATGGCAAATAAATTCAAGACCCAACTACTGCTCCACAGCCACATCAGGAGGAAAACAACAGTGAAAGAACACGTGATGAAATTGAGAAAAGGAGAGGACTAGCTCTCAGAGAATGACAAGGAGGTGTGTGAAGAATTCAACAAGGTCTTAACAATAGAATAAGGAAAAGTCCCTGAACTAACAGATATGATAAACCAGGCAGCCTTGGAAGATTTTTAAATTACCAGAGATGAGGTTAGGAGGTATCTGCTTGATCTGGACGTGACTACAGCTGCTAAAAGTAGGGACAGAAGCACTTTGCGTGATTCTATGGTGTATAAGTCACTGGTAACCTTCCAGAAAGTTAGATGACGGTTAATATAGTCCCAATATACAAAAAGGGTGAGAGACAGGAGGCACTAACTACAGGCCGGCGTCCTTAACCTGTATACCATGCAAGGTGGTGGAGAAGATCGTGAGGAAATTCGAAGTATGAGGTCTTGAGAGAAGGGACTTTGTAACAAGTCACTAACATAGATTTAAGGATGGCAAAACTAGCCTCACAGGTTTAATAGAATGTTATGACCAAACAGCAAGCATTAGGTAAGAATGAGGTGGATGGGCAGACCGCATTTTCTTGAACTCTAAGAAAGCCTTTGACACAGTCTCCATAAGGAGCTGTTGCATAAGATGGAGAGTCAAGCAGGAGTGACTGGTTAGGCGCTCCATTGGATAAGGGAGTACGTAAGCAACAGAAAACAGAGTTACTATGAGGCGTG
Organism: Procambarus clarkii; assembly: GCF_040958095.1. Classification (NCBI taxonomy): domain Eukaryota; kingdom Metazoa; phylum Arthropoda; class Malacostraca; order Decapoda; family Cambaridae; genus Procambarus; species Procambarus clarkii. The sequence continues at coordinate 20,521,975 of NC_091189.1, forward strand.
AGACCTCGCTCAAGATCGAGATGTCACAAGCAGAATACCGCAGGGTGCTGTACTTGGACCTATATACTATTACGAATAAATGTAAATGACCTTTTAATGGATATAGACTCATTCCTCTTAATGATTGTTGCCAGGTAAAAACCACGAGAAGGGTTAAGACATAGGAGGACAGCAAGAGACTACAAGATGACCTGGTCAGACAGAAGGAATGGTCCACCAAATGGTTACTTGAGTTTAACACAAACAAGTGTAAAATAATGAAAAATGGTGTAGGGAGCAGGAAGCCGAACACAAGGAGCCAATTGGGAAATTAAATACTTCGGGAAATAAGGAAGATAGAAAGATCTGGGGAGGTGATATCATGTCAGACCTGTCCTCCTGAAGCCTACATCAAAACGATAACAACAGCTGCATATGGAAGGCTGGCCAATATAAGAACTGTCTTATGAAACATTTGTAAGGAATCACTCAGAACCTTGTATACCACATATGTCAGACCAATCTTGGAGTATGCAGTTCCAACTCTATATATAAATACAAAAATAATTTTAGAAAAAGTTCAGAGATATGCCACCAGGCAAGTTCTCGAGCTGAGAGGAATGAGTTACGAGGAAGGCTACGGGAATTAAACCTCGCGACACTGGAAGGCAGAAGAGTTGAGGGAGACATGATTACTACTTACCAAATTCTCAGGGGAATTGATAGGATAAATATACACAAACTGTTTAGCACAGGTAAACCAAAGGAGACAGGTAGAAACTTAGTCTCCAAATGAGCTACAGAGACGTTAGATAGAACTTCTTCAGTGTCAGAGTAGTTAACAGATGGAATGCATTAGGCAGTGATGTGGTGGAGGCTGACTCCATACACAGTTTCAGATGTAGATATGATAGAGCTGAAGAAGCTCAGGAATCTGTATACCAGGTGATTGACGGTTGAGAGGCGGGACCAAAGAGCCTGAGCTCAACCCCCGCAAGCACAACTAGATGAGTGCACACACACACACACACACACACACAGAGTGGACAGCGCTCAGGACTCGTAATTCTGTGGCCCGGGTTCGATTCCCGGACCAGGCAGAAACCAATGGGCAAAGTTTCTTTCACCCTGAATGCCCCTGTTACCTAGCAGTAAATAGGTACCTGGGAGTTAGTCAGCTGCCACGGGCTGCTTCCTGGTGTGTGTGTGTGTGGTGTGGGGGAAAAAAAAAAAAAGTAGTTAGTAACAGTTGATTGACAGTTGCGAGGCGGGCCGAATGACCAAAGCCCAACCCCCGCAAGCACCACTAGGTGAATACAATTAGGTGAACACACACACACACACACACACACACACACACACACACACACACACACACACACACACACACACACACACACACACACACACAAGGTGAGTACACACCGAGGCTGTGCATCATCCCCCCCCCCCACCCACCCACTACTCATCACAGATGGATATCAAACCACATTGTCTGAGTCGAGACCCTTAACACCTAGCATTTACAGCAGTAGAATCGTGAGGGGGAGAGACCCGGACCTTGCAAGTAACACCCCCTCCCCCACCCACTATTTCACGTCCCCTCTCTCCCCACCCACTATTTCTCTTCTCTCTCTCTCCCCCCCCCCCTTCCACTCTTTCTCGTCTACTCTCTCTTACCCACCCACTGCCCCCTCGTTCCCTTGGGTAAATGGTCCTCCTAATGCCTAGTTAAATGGCCGCAGGTACGAGGAACGACTTTTAGATGCCTGTATTTCCAGCAATGTTTGGACGCGAGAGAGAGGTTGAATGGGTGCAGATCATACCTCAGTCCAGTTGGGTCGCTGCACGTCAGGGTGATGGCTCCCCTGGTGATGGCGGCTTAAGGTGGGAATAGGTGACCTTTGAGTGGGGTGGGGGGGGATGAGGTGTGATCTTTGGGCGGGGTGGGAGGCATGGAAGGGGGCGGGGTTAGAGGCATGGAGGGGGGCGGGGTTAGAGGCATGGAGGGGGGCGGGGTTAGAGGCATGGAGGGGATTAAATTTGGCCAGAAAAGGGATTAAGTTTGTTGGGCACGATCACGCATCCATCAATACACATGTATAATAAATGCAGCTCTTGCATCTGGACTATTCCCCATATACTTCAAGAATGCCACAATAAGATTAATCCCCAAGCCAGGTAAACCCCCAACCCAAACTGAAAACTACAGGCCAATTTCCCTCCTCGAAGTACCAAGTAAAATATTCGAAAAAATAATCAATCAGAGACTTGTGAAGTACATGGAAGAGGAAGGGAAGTATAACACCAGGCAGCATGGGTTTAGAGACCGCAGAGGGGCCCATACAGCCCATACAGCCCACACAGCCCATACAGCCATACAGCCCTGATCTACCAGCATATAGCCAACGCAGTGTCGAAAAAAGATCAGTGTAATATAGTGTTTAGAGACGTTTCGAAAGCCTTCGACAAAGTGTGGGACACAGGCCTAAAATATAAGATATCCGAACTAGGGCTTCCCGAGAGATTTACTGCTCATCTCTGCAGCTTTATAGACAATAGAACTGCTAGGCTTAATTTCGGCATCTACTTGGGTGACGTAATAGAACTGAAAAGTGGAGTACCACAAGGAAGCTGCCTGTCCCCCACTCTATTCAACAAATATACAGCTGACCTACCCCAACCCCAACATGGAGAATACATCACATATGCTGACGATGTCACCCAATTAATATGCCAACCGGGACCACCAAAGCCGTTACTAGCCGACAAGACCAAGGCAGCAATTAAACTCATAAACAACTTTGAGAAGCAATGGAAAATTAGCACCAACAAACAAAAGTTTCAGATAATACACATTGCGAAAAGAAACCCGGACCCCATCATCCTTGACAACCATCCGATCCAAAATGCGGAGGTAGGCAGAATACTGGGGACTTATGATAAATAGAACAGGGATACAAATTCATGTAAGGGACCGACTAAACAAACCCAAAGCAGCCATAGGAAAATTGAGGAGATTCCGAAGCCTCAGTATTAACATTCAGATCCACCTATATAAGGCTCTAGTTCGGCCGCATCTAGAGTATCCCCCAGTACCACTACACACCATAAAGAAAACTAACATGCAGAAACTGCAAGCAGTACAAAATAAGGCGCTAAGGAGAGCAGCAAAACACCGTCCACCATATGATCAGACAATCCAGGAGCTCCATGAACTCCTGAACATACAGCCACTAAACATCAGACCAAGCCATCAGGGTGTGGAACACCATCGAAATGTTAGAGGACCCCATATTAGAAAGATTACTCCAAGATGTGACGCCCCGCTCCCACAGCTGGTGGCCCAAGATGAGACGCCCCGCTCCCACAGCTGGTGGCTCAAGATGAGACGCCCCACTCCCACAGCTGGTGGCCCAAGAGCCTCGATTCACTAGATGAAAACCCAGCCCCACAATACATAATTCCCAGATGATATACTAACCAGATATCCTTCCTTCATAATTGAAAAATTGAGTATGTATGTGTGTGTGTATAGTTGTGTATATGCATATGTATATGGGTATATATATATATGTACGTATGTGTATGTGTATGTTTATGTATATATGTGTATGTATATATATGTATGCATATATGTATATATACATATGTGTGTATATATACGTATATGTCGTACCTAGTAGCCAGAACGCACTTCTCAGCCTACTATGCAAGGCCCGATTTGCCTAATAAGCCAAGTTTTCCTGAATTAATATATTTTCTCTAATTTTTTTCTTATGAAATGATAAAGCTACCCATTTCATTATGCATGAGGTCAATTTTTTTTTATTGGAGTTAAAATTAACGTAGATATATGACCGAACCTAACCAACCCTACCTAACCTAACCTAACCTATCTTTATAGGTTAGGTTGCCGAAAAAGTTAGGTTAGGTTAGGTTAGGTAGGTTAGGTAGTCGAAAAACAATTAATTCATGAAAACTTGGCTTATTAGGCAAATCGGGCCTTGTATAGTAGGCCGAGAAGTGCGTTCTGGCTACTAGGTACGACATATATATATATATATATATATATATATATATATATATATATATATATATATATATATATATATATATATATATATATATATATATATATATGTGTGTGTATATGTGTGAGTATATGTATGTATATATGTGTATGAACAACTCGATAAATAATAATAATAAAATAAAGAGCCTTAAACAGAACAACATGTGTGGAAGCATCGGAGTGTGTATATATGAATGCTACACAGTATTCATCTATGGACATCCATATATGGTGAAACACATGTGAAGAACCTCTCACACACTCACAGCTCCCTGACAAGAGGGAGCCAGCTTAGCTTAGCTGCCAACACCCACACATCGTGTCAGCAAGGCGGACAGCCCGCCTGCTTTCATACCTCTCACTGTATTTCCCACTTCTATACTTCCCTTCACCTATGCCTCTCCTTCCTCTTTACTCCAAAAAAATAAAAATGACGCATCCTGTGAGTGAACACACCGCCGTTGGAGAGTGTAGATCACGCCCCAATAGGAAGACAACTAACTGGGATGTTAATTCTGTCACTTGCATACTACAGAACCGTCTCAACTTACCAGCTCATCAAACAAGAAGATTAAAGTTTACCAAGGCCTTAACTTACGTTTTCTTGTGGCCGTAAAGCAGGGGAAACTATTTAGGCCAGAATCTGTAAATGACGTAATATTTTCCCACACTCAGTGTGGGATTTATTATTTTACTCATATTTCTAACATTTCTTAGGTGCGACACTCTCTCAAGTACTGGTCAAGACTGTGTTTATCTCGGAAGGAAAGTTTTGTCCAAGGAACTTCTTCTTGAGTCTGAGGATCCCACAAAAGCACTAAATACGACTTCCAATTTCTCTGTGGTCCTCTCTACATTCTTAAACATGGCTTTTAGCACCCCTTTACCTAATTGGAAACTGGTTATGTAACTCTGAATCATATATGCAAATTTACAGGCTCGTTGGAAAATAATTTATAATATACAGTACAAGAACAGAGTGACAGGCCTGGTCAAGAATGTGTACTCTCGAGAATATCTTACAAATACAATCTACTCATGGAAGAACCCCCTTGCTCCCAACTCCGGGTGTTCTTTACAACCTTCTCGAATATGCAGCCTCAGCATGGAACCCCATACCTGAAAGAGCTGGAAAACAAAATAGAAAATATGCTGTTGCATGCAACAAGGTTCGTTCATTACTCGCGAGGCCTGAGCTATGAGGAAAGGCTGGGGGAACTGAAGCTCATCCCACTGGAAATAGAAAGGACAGAGTGAATATGTTAACGACTTACAAGATACTAAGGAGAATTGATCAAGGAAACAAAGATGCATAATGCGCTAAACGGGACAAGGGGCACATATGTGGAAATTAAAGCCCAAAGTTGTTAAAAGAAAGCATCTTCAGTCATCAAGTTGCATATTTAATAGTATATTAAATAAATACTTGGCATGAAGTTAACTTATTTCACTGTTTAAAGTGTAAGAATTCCAAAATACTCATTGCTGTGAGCCCTATGTGTGTGTGTGTGTGTGTGTGTGTGTGTGTGTGTGTGTGTGTGTGTGTGTGTGTGTGTGTCTGTGTGTCTGTGTGTGTGTGTGTGTGTGTGTGTGTGTGTGTGTGTGTGTGTGCGTGTGGTATAATAGTCCTAGGAATATTTAAGTTCGGTTTTTATCAGTTTTTTTCTGGGCTGTAATATTAATAGTACAAAACGGTTGTTTACTGGTTGTCCATCACTACATATTGGTACTTTCCCGCCATATACTTACTGTGTGTACTACCGTGGTAGTACCATGGGCGGGAGTACACACAAACATGTCATTCATAAAGAGAAATACTCATTAAAAGTCACTTTCCCGCGCTGATGTTCTACAATATAGTTTTAAAAGCCATGAAAAATAATGCCATTAATGTTGTTACATTAATGACTGTCAAGCATTTATCATGCAAAACCATGTTGCAATTGGAGTTGTACATCAAAAATGTATATATATATATATAGTTTTGGGTGGTTTTTTAGTTTTATTGTAAAGTGTTAACAGAACGCACGCACTCACGTACGCACTCACGCTCACACACACACACACACACACACACACACACACACACACACACACACACACACACACACACACACACAGGGAGGAACTCAACAAGAGGTTCCAGGAGGTCTTCACAATAGAACAGGGTGAGGTCACTGTGCTAGGAGAAAGGGAGGTAAACCAGGCGGCCTTGGAGGAGTTCGAAATTACGAGAGAGGAGGTCAAGAGACACCTGCTGGATCTGGATGTTAGAAAGGCGGTTGGTCCAGATGGGATCTCACCATGGGTACTGAAAGAGTGTGCAGAGGCACTTTGCTTGCCACTCTCCATAGTGTATAGTAAATCACTAGAGACGGGAGACCTACCAGAAATATGGAAGACGGCGAATGTGGTCCCAATATACAAAAAGGGCGACAGACAAGAGGCACTGAACTACAGGCCAGTGTCCTTGACTTGTATACCATGCAAGGTGATGGAGAAGATCGTGAGAAAAAACCTGGTAACACATCTGGAGAGAAGGGACTTCGTGACAAATCGCCAACATGGATTCAGGGAGGGTAAATCTTGCCTTACAGGCTTGATAGAATTCTACGATCAGGTGACACAGATTAAGCAAGAAAGAGAGGGCTGGACGGACTGCATTTTCTTGGATTGTCGGAAAGCCTTTGACACAGTACCGCATAAGAGGCTGGTACATAAGCTGGAGAGACAGGCAGGTGTAGCTGGTAAGGTGCTCCAGTGGATAAGGGAGTATCTAAGCAATAGGAAGCAGAGAGTTACGGTGAGGGGTGAGACCTCCGATTGGCGTGAAGTCACCAGTGGAGTCCCACAGGGCTCTGTACTCGGTCCTATCTTGTTTCTGATATATGTAAATGATCTCCCGGAGGGTATCGATTCATTTCTCTCAATGTTTGCGGACGATGCTAAAATTATGAGAAGGATTAAAACAGAAGAGGACTGTTTGAGGCTTCAAGAAGACCTAGACAAGCTGAAGGAATGGTCGAACAAATGGTTGTTAGAGTTTAACCCAACCAAATGTAATGTAATGAAGATAGGTGTAGGGAGCAGGAGGCCAGATACAAGGTATCATCTGGGAGAGGAAATTCTTCAGGAGTCAGAGAAGGAAAAAGACTTGGGGGTTGATATCACGCCAGACCTGTCTCCTGCAGCACATATCAAGCGGATAACATCAGCGGCATATGCCAGGCTGGCCAACATACGAACGGCATTCAGAAACTTGTGTAAAGAATCATTCAGAACTTTGTATACCACATATGTCAGGCCAATCCTGGAGTATGCAGCCACAGCATGGAGTCCATATCTAGTCAAGGATAAGACTAAACTGGAAAAGGTTCAAAGGTTTGCCACCAGACTAGTACCCGAGCTGAGAGGTATGAGCTACGAGGAGAGACTACGGGAATTAAACCTCACTTCGCTGGAAGACAGAAGAGTTAGGGGGGACATGATCACCACATTCAAGATTCTGAAGGGGATTGATAGGGTAGATAAAGACAGTCTATTTAACACAAGGGGAACACGCACAAGGGGACACAGGTGGAAACTGAGTGCCCAAATGAGCCACAGAGATATTAGAAAGAACTTTTTTAGTGTCAGAGTGGTTGACAAATGGAATGCATTAGGGGGTGATGTGGTGGAGGCTCACTCCATACACAGTTTCAAGTGTAGATATGACAGAGCCCGATAGGCTCAGGAATCTGTACACCTGTTGATTGACGGTTGAGAGGCGGGACCAAAGAGCCAGAGCTCAACCCCCGCAAACACAACTAGGTGAGTACAACTAGGTGAGTACACACACACACACGATAAGCAGAATCTATCAAACAGCTCGATTCTGCAAGCACAAACAGGAAATACTAACAAATAGGAAATTCACACCATACACATGTGCTCCCCCACCCATACTAACCAGCGAGGCTAGACCAGGTCTTCACACAGAATGAGATGGACATTGAAAACATTGACCATGAAATACCATTACCAGCCAGTGACCACTGTTGACCAGACCACAGACTAGAAGGTGAAGGGACGACGACGACGTTTCGGTCTGTCCTGGACCATTCTCAAGTCGATTATTATAATAAATCAAGACAATCGACTTGAGAATGGTCCAGGACGGACCGAAACGTCGTCGTCCCTTCACCTTCTAGTGTGTGGTCTGGTCAACACACTTTAGCCACGTTATTGTGACTCATAGCGGTGACCACTGTGTTTTAATCTTTGAGTACGTAGTGAAAGTGAAGAGCATAGCAAGTTAAACAAGGGGGGGAGTGTGAGGCTAGCGTACAGGAGAGGGGAAGACCAGAAGATCAGAGACTCCCTGTGGCGGATAAAATGAGATGGAGAACTCAGAGGAAGATCAACACAGGGCTTGATGGACTACGTAACCAACAGACTCAAAGAAGCTGAAGAAAGAGTTATACCCTCACTAAGGGTTGAGGGAAGCAAGACGAGCATTACTCCATGGTTCAACAGGCAGTGTCTGGAGGTAGAGAGAAGCAGCCAAAGAGAGTGCTAGAAGTATACAGATCACAGAATATAAAACTCAAAGCATACAAAGAGGCCAAAAAGGGGGACACAGAAACTAGAAGAGTGGCAGAGAAGCAGAACGTGAATAATATTACATACAAGTCCAAGACAAAACTGTTCCACAGTGACATCACCAGGAGGAAGATGACTATGAATGAGCAGGTTATCAGAATTAATAAAACTGTCGGAGGACACAGAAAATGATAGGGAGGTATGTGAGGAACTTAACAAAGGCTTTCGGTAAGTATTCAAGCTGGAGCTGGATTTACCACTAGAGATTAGAGCCCAAACCGAACGGGCAATTCCAGAAAAAAGGCCCTCTTAAATAACAGCGACGCCAGATGAAATAAAGAGACAACTGCAGGAACTTGATGTGACAAAAACCGTGGGACCAGACAAAATATCGCCATGGATACTACACGAGGCAGCTGAAGCATTGTGCAGCCCACTTGTCATAATACTTCATTCCTCCCTATAAACAGAAACTTCTTGACTACTGGAAAATAGCCAACGTGGTGCCAATCTACAAGAAACGGGGAAGACAGAAACCGTTAACTACAGAGCCGTATCACTAACAAGTATCCCCTGCAAGTTGCTAGAGAGATTGATCTGAAATAGGGCAGTAGAGCAGTTAGAACAGATAAACTTTGTTTCAAGGCACCAGCATTGATTTAGTAAAGGGACATCTTGCTTGACAAACTTGCTGGAGTTCTATAACAAGATAACGGAAATCAAACAAGAGAGAGAGAGAGAGAGAGAGAGAAGGATGGGCGGACTGCATATTACTCGACTGTCAGAAGGCATTTGATACGGTCTCGTATGTGCCAATAAGAGCTGCCTCGTATTGGTCAATAGGAGCTGCCTCGCATGGGCCAATAAGAGTTGCCTCTCATGGGCTAAAAGGAGCTGTCTCGTATGGTGATGGGTATTGCCTTAGTGATGGGGGCTGTAATGGGGAGTGGGGCAATACTACCTCCCATAAATTATATAAGAAAATACAAGACAAGCAACACTAATAGCCAACGAGACCCATTTATCTCGCTGTATTCTCTAAACCCTTTATCACCCCAACCCCATTTACCTCATCCACGCCCATTTATCCTCCACCCCTCCATTCCCTAAACCATCCGTCACCCCCAAGCCCCATTTTTCTCTCCCTTCGCCCTTTTAAATGTTCAAATATGCGGAAGCTGGTTTAATGGTAATTGCTCCATATCCCCGGGTGATTCAGGCCATTTAATCACCACAAATAAGGACTAACATAGTGTGGTAATTGCTACGTACGGCCATCTTAAACTGCAACGTTCAATAATTATAACGAGGCTGACGCTTCGCTCTAATTGGCTGTAGCCATATTGTTGTAATTAAGGGCGTAAACTAGGTTGTTTGAGGCGACGTAACTGCCCCAACTGGCATCATTGTAATGGTTATGGGTCATAGTAACTAAGGTAATTGAAAGTTGGTTACTGCTTGTTGCACCTTTAGCCAATGCTAGAGTGTTTATTGGTCACGATGGTGTGGTGGTGGTTGTGTGGTGGTGGTTGTGTGGTGGTGTGGTTGTGTGGTGGTGTGGTGGTGGTTGTGTGGTTGTGTGGTGGTGTGGTGGTGGTTGTGTGGTGGTGGTTGTGTGGTTGTGTGGTGGTGTGGTGGTGGTTGTGTGGTGGTGGTTGTGTGGTTGTGTGGTGGTGGTTGTGTGGTGGTGGTTGTGTGGTTGTGTGGTTGTGTGGTGGTGGTTTTGGGGGGGGGGGGTGGTGGTGGTTGTGTGGTTGTGTGGTGGTGGTTGTGTGGTGGTGTGGTGGTGGTTGTGTGGTGGTGTGGTGGTGGTTGTGGAGGGTGGTGGTGAGTGTTGAGATTGATGGTAGTATTTTGACCAATGTTGTTGGTTGTGGTGATTGAAGGGGGACGGGACGGGGTTGAAGTGGAGGATGGATAAATGCTCCGACATCCCTGTTATTTGAGTGTGTCATGTAAAACCCATTTTCTGTAAAAGGGGGATAGTAGACAGACTAAAAGCATCACCACCATGCCCTCGCTAACTGGAGGCCTAGCTGAGACTATAGGCCTATCCCAAAGGATAATATTGGTCATAAAACAAGAATAATAATGGACGGGTTGGGTTTAAATCGTTCATATATGAGGCATAAGGAGCTGACAATGTATTCACCTAGTTGTGCTTGCGAGGGTTGAGCTCTGCTCTTTCGGCCCGCCTCTCAACTGTCAATCAACTGTTACTATCTTCCCCCCTCCCCCCTCCCCCCAAGAAGCTGTTCAGTAACAACTGTCTAACTCCCAGGTACCTATCTACTGCTAGGTAACAGGGGCATTCAGGGTGAAAGAAACTTTGCATATTTGTTTCTGCCTGGTCCGGGAATCAAACCCGGGCCACAGAATTACGAGTCCTGCGCGCTGTTCACTCAGCTACCAGACCCCTGTGTGTGGAAGGTTTCCTCCTCTGTGTGAGTGATTATGAGTGTGGGTCTCTCTCTTTCTCTCTCTCTCTCTCTCTCTCTCTCTCTCTCTCTCTCTCTCTCTCTCTCTCTCTCTCTCTCTCTCTCTCTCTCTCTCTCTCTCTCTCTCTCTCTCTCTCTCTCTCTCTCTCTCTCTCTCTCTCTCTCTCTCTCTCTCTCTCTCTCTCTCTGTCTCTCTCTCTCTCTCTCTCTCTCTCTCTCTCTCTCTCTCTCTCTCTCTCTCTCGGTTTTTTTTTTACATGGCCTCATTTGTTTCGATTAATACCATTCCTTTATTTTATTGTCTCATTCGTTGAGTCCTCACTTGACATGTGTAATCCCCCTCTCCTCTCTCTCCCTCTTACCCTTCGTAATCTCTCCTCTCCATCGTCTGGTTTTTTCCTTCCATCATTCCATATGTCCTCTATCCTCAAGAGATTCGTCTCCTCCCCTTCGCTGTATCTTTCTCTCTCTCTCTCTCTCTCTCTCTCTCTCTCTCTCTCTCTCTCTCTCTCTCTCTCTCTCTCTCTCTCTCTCTCTCTCTCTCTCTCTCTCTCTCTGTCTCTCTCTCTCTCTGTCTCTCTCTCTCTCTCTCTCTCTCTCTCTCTCTCTCTCTCTCTCTCTCTCTCTCTCTCTCTCTCTCTCTCTCTCTCTCTCTCTCTCTCTCCTTAATACTCCGCTAGGTCGAACTTGGTCACAACTTACCAGATCTTATAGGGACTTACATCCTCAACTTTGTTTGAGAAGTCAGACGCACAAAGCTTTATCCCTAACAACTTATTTAAATCGTTACGGTTCTGACTGGACTCAACAGGTGTATCACTGTGTAAATCAAATTTACATTAGTTGAATCAAATTGAAAAATCACTTAGCTTGCAATTTCAATGGCGGTATATATTGATAACACTTGATATATAACACGGTATATATTGATAACACTTTACTACCATAGTAGTAAAGACTATTAGTAGTCTTTATTAGAGACTAAAGACTGGTAGTAGGCTTAGGAATGTGAATAATAGTAGGCCTAGTTTTGAAGAATTTTTTGTTAATTCATCAGGTATGCCCAACCGTTTGGGATGGGCGGTAGAGCGACGGTCTCGCTTTATGCAAGTCGGCGTTCAATCCCCGACCGTCCAAGTGGTTGGGCACCATTCCTTTCCCTCCGTAACATCCCAAATCCTTATCCTGACCCCTTCCAAGTGCTACATACTCGTAATCGCTTGGTGCTTCCCCCTGATAAATCCCTCCCTCATCCACCAGATCGATGAAGGCTAATCAGTGTCATCAGTTTCTCTGGGATTAGGTTCGTAGATGGTTGATTAGTCCAATCCCAGCCCGGAGTTTCCGGAAACACTGGAGACACGGAAGTGAGGACTTCCGACTTTGGGAGCATCACCTGAGATGGGCTTGAGATGAGACTGTCTCTCCCCAGCATCATTTAGTCTCTCTTCTTATTAATGATGGCGATCCAGCATCAGTTGTCTGGGGGCAGGCAAAGTGGTCCTCCGCGATGCTCTCCCAGCTTTCAGGTCTATGTAGGCCTAGTTATGGTGGCCACAGTAGTAGTTAACTGTCACTCTACTGGTGGACAGGTTCCTATCTACATTTGAAACTGTGTATGGAGTCAGCCTCCACCACTTCACTGTCTAGTGCATTCCATTTCTTTACTACTCTGACACTGGAAAAATTCTTGCTAGTGTGTGTGTGTGTGTGTGTGTGTGTGTGTGTGTGTGTGTGTGTGTGTGTGTGTGTGTGTGTGTATGTGTGTGTGTGTGTTTGCTTTTGTATTTGTACAGTGTATGTATGATTTTGTATATGTAGAGCATGTGTACATGTGCTTGTGGATGTACTCACCAAGTTGTGTATTGTACACTTGCACTTGTAAATATGAATGTGTGTGACTGTCCTTTCACTGTATTCCTGCTCCTGTCTGTCTGTCTGAGTCCGTCGCCCTGAAGACAGACGCCGTCGTCTAGACGCCTTATAAACGCTACAGAATATTCCATACACTAAAGAATATTACCAAAATTAATATTGATTTTAATATTAATATTGAGTATACTTTAGTCTTGGACTTGCTTCAAGCCTTAATAACCCTCCAGAGGGTGATAGGCCTTAAGTCCAACACCAAACATGCCAGTTGGTCAGTAAACTGTTGTGGTGGGCTTAATAACCCTCCAGTGGTTGATAAGCCTCTTGTTTAGTGTTGACTAACAATAAACAGCATCAATAATAATAATACATTCAGCAAGGAATTAATCTTAAATGGCCAATTAGGAAACGAGTGTAAATACTGTAAACTCTCTCAGTCTAAGAGAAACTATAGTTCCTTCATATCAGCCTTGTAGTTCGGGTTTGAGTTCGAGGAGCAGAGACTGGAAGATATAAAGATCTCAAACTCCTGATTTTTTTTCGGTCTTGTGGAAATAAGAGGATTTGCTTCGAGACTTCGATCCCATTGCTTCTTCCACGTTCTAAGTGGGATCGGGTTCTTATATATTTTTGTGTTGTAATTTTTGAAGTAATTGAATGCCACATGCCACTTGTGTAGGATGTAATACGCTGCTGGCTTGTGGAGGTTTTCTCTCTTTCTCTCTCTCTCTCTCTCTCTCTCTCTCTCTCTCTCTCTCTCTCTCTCTCTCTCTCTCTCTCTCTCTCTCTCTCTCTCTCTCTCTCTCTCTCTCTCTCTGTCTCTCTCTCTCTCTGTCTCTCTCTCTCTCTCTCTCTCTCTCTCTCTCTCTCTCTCTCTCTCTCTCTCTCTCTCTCTCTCTCTCTCTCTCTCTCTCTCTCTCTCTCTGTCTCTCTCTCTCTCTCTCTCTCTCTCTCTCTCTCTCTCTCTCTCTCTCCCCCCCTCTCTCTCTCTCTCTCTCTCTCTCTCTCCCTCTCTCTCTCTCTCTCTCTCTCTCTCTCTCTCTCTCTCTCTCTCTCTCTCTCTCTCTCTCTCTCTCTCTCTCTCTCTGTCTCTCTCTCTCTCTCTCTCTCTCTCTCTCTCTCTCTCTCTCTCTCTCTCTCTCTCTCTCTCTCTCTCTCTCTCTCTCTCTCTCTCTCTCTCTCTCTCTCTCTCTCTCTCTCTCTCTCTCTCTCTCTCTCTCTCTCTCTCTCTCTCTCTCTCTCTCTCTCTCTCTCTCTCTCTCTCTCTCTCTCTCTCTCACAGCGACGACGGGACGGAAGCGTTTTAGAAACGTTTCCTTTCACCTGATGCCTTGGTTCGCCTAGCAGGGACTACGAACCTGGGAGGTAGACAGTTGTTGTGGGTTGGTCAAGTAGATACAACCCACAGGATTGTATCTAGGTCACGTTTTTGACCTTTTGGCACTGTTCCTCACAAGCTACTCCTATGTAGATTAGTAAACCAGGCTGGTGTACCAGGAAGAGTACTGAAGTGGGTGAAGGAGTACCCTTCAGGAAAGGTAACCCTTTACCCTACTCTGATGGCAGTCATAGTAAGAGGAGAACTATCAGAATGGAGGGAGGTAACGAGTGGAGTGCCTCAAGGGTTGGTACTGGGGCCCATCCTGTTCCTAATATATGTAAACGATCTAACAGTGGAAGTAAGCTCATTCTTATCCATGTTAGCTGACGATGCTAAGCTAATGAGGCGGATCAGAAGTGAGGAGGTCTGCAGTACATTACAAGATGACCATCCAGAGATGGTCTGAGAAATGGTTGCTAGACTTTAACCCAGACAAATGCAAGGTTATGAGAACAGGAATTGGAAGAATACCCCAAATACAGTACAGGATGACAGGAAGGCAACTTATAACTTCTGGAAAAAAAAGATCTTAGTACTGAACATAACTCGATATCTTTTCTACCTAAAGCATCACAAAAGAAAATTAATAGAGTTTCAAAATTATGCTACAAGGCTCGTTCCTGAGGCAAGGGAACTGAGCTATGAAGAAAGACTGAGGGCACGGGACCGCCCTACTCTGGAGGAAGGAAGAAATAGTGCAGACATGATAACGACATACAAGATACTAAGGGATATTGACAAAGTAGGCACAAAAGCAGTGTTCAAGTTAAGGAACCGTTGAACGAGAGGACATACTTGGAAACACAGAGGAGTCACAGGGATGTCAGAAAAAACTTTTATAGTCTAAGAGTCGTAAATATGTGGAGCGGACCAGATGACCAAATTGTCCAAGACAATTCAATACCCAACTGTAAATGTAAATATGATAAGAATGAGTGAAAGTTACTGAACTTAACCAATGGTCGAAAGGCGGGGCTAATGTGCGGATGCTCAACCTTGCAAGCTCAACTAGGTGAGTACACACACACACACACACACACACACACACACACACACACACACACACACACACACACACACACACACACCACACACACGCACACACACCACACACACACACACACACACACACACACACACACACACACACACACACACACACACACACAAACACACACACACACATACACTCACACACACTCACACACACACACACACCACACACACACACACACACACACACACACACACACACACAAACACACACACACACACACACGCACACACACACGCACACACACCACACACACACACACACACACACACACACAAACACACACACACACACACACTCACACACACTCACACACACACACACACACACACACACAAACACACACACACACCACACACACGCACACACACCACACACACACACACACACACACACACACACACACACACACACACACACACAAACACACACACACACACACACACACACACACACACACACACACACACACACACACTCACACACACACACACAAACACACACACACACACACACACACACACAAACACACACACAAACACACACACACACACACACACACACACACACAAACACACACACACACACACACGCACACACACACGCACACACACCACACACACACACACACACACACACACACACACACAAACACACACACACACTCACACACACTCACACACACACACACACACACACACACACAAACACACACACACACCACACACACGCACACACACCACACACACACACACACACACACACACACACACACACACACACACAAACACACACACACACACACACACACACACACACACACACACACACACACACACACACACACACACACTCACACACACACACACAAACACACACACACACACACACACACACACACACACAAACACACACACAAACACACACACACACACACACACACACACACACACACACACACACACACACACAGAATAAGAAATTCCAGGAGGTCTTCACCTTAGAACAAGGAGAAATTCCAGAGGTAAGTGAGGGAATAGCTAACCAGGAACCACTGGAAGAGTTTGAGATTACCAGTGGGGAAGTAAGGAAGTGTTTACTAGAGTTGGACGTGACGAAGGCTATAGGCCCAGATGGAATCTCCCCTTGGGTTCTAAAGGAAGGAGCAAGAGAACTGAGCCTACCACTCTCCATAGTGTATAACAAATCACTGGCAACAGGGGAACTGCCAGATACTTGGAAAGCAGCTAACGTAGTCCCGATATACAAGAAAGGGGATAGACAGGAGGCACTGAACTACAGGCCAGTGTCCCTAACCTGCATACCATGCAAGCTGATGGAGAAGATTGTGCGAAAAAAACTAGTGGAGCATCTGGAGCGAAGGAACTTTGTAACACAGCATCAACATGGGTTCAGGGATGGCAGGTCCTGCCTCACAGGGTTACTTGAATTCTACGACCAGGCAACAAAAATAAGGCAAGAAAGAGAAGGGTGGGCAGACTGCATATTTTTGGATTGTCAGAAAGCCTTTGATACAGTGCCACACAAGAGGCTAGTGCGAAAGTTGGAGATGCAGGCTGGAGTGAGAGGGAAGGTACTCCGGTGGATAGAGGAATACCTAAGCAACAGGAGACAACGAGTCTGTGTGAGGGGTGAGGTCTCAGATTGGCGAGACGTCACAAGTGGAGTCCCGCAGGGGTCAGTCCTTGGACCTATACTGTTTCTGGTATATGTAAATGATCTCCCAGAGGGTATAGATTCGTTCCTCTCAATGTTTGCCGACGATGCAAAAATTATGAGGAGGATTGAAACAGAGGATGATAGTAGGAGGCTACAAGATGACCTGGATAGACTGAGTGAATGGTCCAACAAATGGCTGTTGAAGTTCAACCCGAGTAAATGCAAAGTAATGAAACTAGGCAGTGGAAACAGGAGGCCAGGCACAGGATACAGAATAGGAGATGAAGTACTTAATGAAACAGACAGAGAGAAAGATCTAGGAGTTGATATCACACCAAACCTGTCTCCTGAAGCCCACATAAAGAGAATAACATCTGCGGCATATGCGAGGCTGGCTAACATCAGAACGGCGTTCAGGAACCTGTGTAAGGAATCATTCAGAATCTTGTACACCACATATGTAAGACCAATCCTGGAGTATGCGGCCCCAGCATGGAGCCCGTACCTTGTCAAGCACAAGACGAAGCTGGAAAAAGTCCAAAGGTATGCTACTAGACTAGTCCCAGAACTAAGAGGCATGAGTTATGAGGAAAGGCTGCGGGAAATGCACCTCACGACACTGGAAGACAGAAGAGTAAGGGGGGACATGATCACAACCTACAAAATCCTCAGGGGAATCGACCGGGTAAACAAGGACGAACTTTTCAACACTGGTGGGACGCGAA
>NC_091189.1:20542259-20577259 GCF_040958095.1 Procambarus clarkii
TCTGCTCTGTCTTTGTTGTGCACTTGTTCTGCTCTGTCTTTGTTGTTCACTTGTTCTGCTGTGTCTTTGTTGTGCACTTGTTCTGCTCTGTCTTTGTTGTGCACTTGTTCTGCTCTGTCTTTGTTGTGCACTTGTTCTGCTGTGTCTTTGTTGTGCACTTGTTCTGCTGTGTCTTTGTTGTTCACTTGTTCTGCTCTGTCTTTGTTGTGCACTTGTTCTGCTGTGTCTTTGTTGTGCACTTGTTCTGTTCTGTCTTTGTTGTGCACTTGTTCTGCTGTGTCTTTGTTGTTCACTTGTTCTGCTGTGTCTTTGTTGTGCACTTGTTCTGTTCTGTCTTTGTTGTGCACTTGTTCTGCTCTGTCTTTGTTGTTCACTTGTTCTGCTGTGTCTTTGTTGTTCACTTGTTCTGCTGTGTCTTTGTTGTGCACTTGTTCTGTTCTGTCTTTGTTGTGCACTTGTTCTGCTCTGTCTTTGTTGTTCACTTGTTCTGCTCTGTCTTTGTTGTGCACTTGTTCTGCTGTGTCTTTGTTGTGCACTTGTTCTGTTCTGTCTTTGTTGTGCACTTGTTCTGCTGTGTCTTTGTTGTTCACTTGTTCTGCTGTGTCTTTGTTGTGCACTTGTTCTGTTCTGTCTTTGTTGTGCACTTGTTCTGCTCTGTCTTTGTTGTTCACTTGTTCTGCTGTGTCTTTGTTGTGCACTTGTTCTGCTCTGTCTTTGTTGTGCACTTGTTCTGCTGTGTCTTTGTTGTGCACTTGTTCTGCTCTGTCTTTGTTGTGCACTTGTTCTGCTCTGTCTTTGTTGTGCACTTGTTCTGCTCTGTCTTTGTTGTTCACTTGTTCTGCTGTGTCTTTGTTGTGCACTTGTTCTGCTCTGTCTTTGTTGTGCACTTGTTCTGCTCTGTCTTTGTTGTTCACTTGTTCTGCTGTGTCTTTGTTGTGCACTTGTTCTGCTCTGTCTTTGTTGTGCACTTGTTCTGCTCTGTCTTTGTTGTGCACTTGTTCTGCTGTGTCTTTGTTGTGCACTTGTTCTGCTGTGTCTTTGTTGTTCACTTGTTCTGCTCTGTCTTTGTTGTGCACTTGTTCTGCTGTGTCTTTGTTGTGCACTTGTTCTGTTCTGTCTTTGTTGTGCACTTGTTCTGCTGTGTCTTTGTTGTTCACTTGTTCTGCTGTGTCTTTGTTGTGCACTTGTTCTGTTCTGTCTTTGTTGTGCACTTGTTCTGCTCTGTCTTTGTTGTTCACTTGTTCTGCTGTGTCTTTGTTGTTCACTTGTTCTGCTGTGTCTTTGTTGTGCACTTGTTCTGTTCTGTCTTTGTTGTGCACTTGTTCTGCTCTGTCTTTGTTGTTCACTTGTTCTGCTCTGTCTTTGTTGTGCACTTGTTCTGCTGTGTCTTTGTTGTGCACTTGTTCTGTTCTGTCTTTGTTGTGCACTTGTTCTGCTGTGTCTTTGTTGTTCACTTGTTCTGCTGTGTCTTTGTTGTGCACTTGTTCTGTTCTGTCTTTGTTGTGCACTTGTTCTGCTCTGTCTTTGTTGTTCACTTGTTCTGCTGTGTCTTTGTTGTGCACTTGTTCTGCTCTGTCTTTGTTGTGCACTTGTTCTGCTCTGTCTTTGCTCTGCTGTGCCATGTTCTACTTTGTACTTGTTTTGACCAACAATTAATCCGTGCTGTTTGTGATTTGTAATAATAGTTTTCTTGATCCTTAAACACTGGGCTTCCCACCTCTACACATCATTATTTTGTGCTCACTTCCTCCCCTTCCATCCTTTGCCTGTTCCATCTCTCCCTTTTCTCCTGGTTTGTCATGCATTATTCCTCTTGCTAACCCTCTTTCCTGTTCCTTAATTAACAGTCATTATTCCAACCACACTCCACTCTTTCCTTCGTTCCTTTTCCATCTTTCCCCTTCCTTCTGTCCCTACATCCGTCCTGTCCTCTCTCTATCTCCTTCTTTCTCACCGTCTCCCTTCATCCTATACCCTCCATCCCTCCCACACTCTCGCTTATTCCCCATCCTTTCCTCTCCCCTTCACCCCCATCCTCTCCCCATCCCTTCACCTCCATCCTTCCCCCTTCCTTCCCCCTCCCATACTGTCCCACTGTCCCTCCCTTCAGCAATCTTAATAAACATCACTGAAAGGCGTTTTTGTTGGCCGTTCGTAGAGGCGACTTCATCTTCTAAGAATCCACCAACTAGCCATTTTTTGTTATGTAAATTCTGAACACGTTAGAGGTGTTCCTCTGAACACCCGCTGAAGAACAATTGTTCAGGGATGAACATTTTAAATGTGTGAAGATGGCTGGAGTGGGTCAGTGTAGGTGGGGGAGTGAATAGGCGTTACGAAAGCCATCTAGATTAGGGTGAGATTGTCTGGGTGGTGAATGAGAGAGGGGGAGAGAGAGAGAGAGAGAGAGAGAGAGAGAGAGAGAGAGAGAGAGAGAGAGAGAGAGAGAGAGAGAGAGAGAGAGAGAGAGAGAAAGAGAGAGAGAGAGAGAGAGAGAGAGAGAGAGAGAGAGAGAGAGAGAGAGAGAAAGAGAGATAAAGAGAGAGAGAGAGAGAGAGAGACAGAGACAGAGACAGAGAGACAGGCACGTCCCAGCTACAAAATAACCACAATGACAGGTGGTGACTGGACTGGACTGGTCGAAAAAGAATGGAGGAACCATAACCTTAGTCTGTCCTGTATCCAGTGACATGTTCTCCCCCCCTACGTTCATCCTGCTTCTCGCAACATGCGGTTGACACCCACCTCCCTCCCTCCCTCCCCCCTCCCCCATCACATGTAAACATCACCGCGGCCTGGAACTCACCATACTAAAGACCTCTGGAAAGTCAGATGCTGGATATTCCAGTTTCCAGAACCACTTGGCAGCCGGGGATCGAACGGCTGTATTAATTCGTTGCGTTTTGGTGTGTATTTGCATTACAAATACATTGGCTTGTATTTGTATCGGTGTAATTGTATTTTCAGTTGCAGTAACATTTGCAGGTGTTATCCATTTCATTAACAACATATATTACTAAATGTTAATAATTCTATGTTTGACCTAGATTTGTATATGCCATGTTTAGCCTATGTAGTTGTTGTAACATGTTTTCCTATTCTCCACAGGTAAGTGAGGGCATCGAACGTGGGTCTGCAAGGGAGGCGGGTCCGGTGTTTACCAGTCACAACACTTTGTAAGTTCTCGGTGGGGCACGATCTTCACTACACACACACACAATCCTCAGTGGGTTACAATCCACGCAACGGAAGATATGTTCCCTACTCCCAATCCTTACGACGTACAATCAACGCACAATCCAGCAGGTGATTCTCAATGAAGATCTTCGCTATTGTATCCTCCTGCATACATACATACATACATACATACATACATACATACATACATACATACATACATACATACATACATACATACATACATACAAAGAAGGAATCTATTCACATTTATTCATACAGGAAATGGCAACAATCAACAAGAAAACGGCGAAAATAACAAAGAAAATGGGAAGTTGTGTAGAAAATGGCGACAGTCATTAAACGCGAACATAAAGAAAATGGCGCGTGGTATATGTCGGAAAGTTATACAGAAAACACTGACAAGCATACAGAAAACGGGAACTATCACGCAGAAAACGGCATCATAAAAAACGGGAACAGTAATACAAAAGACGACTACAATCAGACAGAAAACGGCAACGAACATAAAAAACGGGAGTATCATATAAAAAGTTATAATCATACTGGAAATTTCGACAATCATACAGAAAACGCCGAGCATAACAGCGGGAACAATTATATATTTCTTGTCGCCAAAATATCTTCCTTCTTCTTTAAAACAATCAGTACTACTCCTCCTCTTCCACCACTGCACCCAATCCCCCACTACAATCCCACCCGAATCCACCCTTCTAGCCAACAACGACTCGTATCGACACAATCCTAATGGTTCCCAAACAAATGAGAGTCGCTTGTCGTTAGCGTATTCGAACACACCGCGGCTCCGGTTTCGAAATGTCCCGAACGTCTTTATAGGTAAATTACATATTAGATGCTTATATACCTCCTCCCTTTCCCATCTCCTGCTTCCTTCCTCTTCCTTCCTCTTCCTTCTTTAGCCTCCTTCCTCCCTACTTCTCTTCCTTCCGTCTCCTGTTCCTCCCATTCTGCCCTCGATGATTTAGTCATTGGAGTGTAGAGGGAACAGTGGGTGTTGGGGGTGTAGGGGGGAACTATGGGTGTGGGGGGGTGTAGGGGTGTAGGGGTGGGTACAGTGGGTGTTGGGGGTGTAGGGGAACAGTGGGTGTTGGGGGTGTAGGGGGGGAACTTTGGGTGTGGGGGGGGTGTAGGGGGGGAACAGTGGGTGTTGGGGGTGTAGGGGGGAACTTTGGGTGTGGGGGGGGTGTAGGGGTGGGTACAGTGGGTGTTGGGGGATGTAGGGGGGGAACAGTGGGTGTTGGGGGTGTAGGGGTGGGTACAGTGGGTGTTGGGGGTGTAGGGGGAACAGTGGGTGTTGGGGGTGTAGGGGGGAACTTTGGGTGTGGGGGGGGTGTAGGGGTGTAGGGGTGGGTACAGTGGGTGTTGGGGGTGTAGGGGAACAGTGGGTGTTGGGGGTGTAGGGGGGGAACAGTGCGTGTTGGGGGGTGTAGGGGGGAACAGTGGGTGTAGGGGGGAACAGTGGGTGTTGGGGGTGTAGGGGGGGAACAGTGGGTGTTGGGGGTGTAGGGGGGAACTTTGGGTACGGGGGGGGTGTAGGGGTGGGTACAGTGGGTGTTGGGGGTGTAGGGGGAACAGTGGGTGTTGGGGGTGTAGGGGGGGAACAGTGGGTGTTGGGGGTGTAGGGGGGGAACAGTGGGTGTTGGGGGGTGTAGGGGGGAACAGTGGGTGTAGGGGGGGAACAGTGGGTGTTGGGGGTGTAGGGGGAAACAGTGGGTGTTGGGGGTGTACGGGGGAACAGTGGGTGTTGGGGGTGTAGGGGGAAACAGTGGGTGTTGAGGGTGTGCGGGGGGAACAGTGGGTGTTGGGGGTGTAAGGGGGAACAGTGGGTGTTGGGGGTGTAAGGGGGAACAGTGGGTGTTGGGGGTGTAGGGGGGAACAGTGGGTGTTGGGGGTGTAGGGGGGAACAGTGGGTGTTGGGGGTGTAGGGGGAACAGTGAGTGTTGGGGGTGTAGGGGGAACAGTGGGTGTTGGGGGTGTAGGGGGAACAGTGGGTGTTGGTGGTGTAGGGGGGGAACAGTGGGTGTTGGGGGGTGTAGGGGGGGAACAGTGGGTGTAGGGGGTGTAGGGGGAACAGTGGGTGTTGGGGGGTGTAGGGGGGGAACAGTGGGTGTAGGGGGAACAGTGGGTTTTGGGGGTGTAGAGGGGGAACAGTGGGTGTTGGGGGTGTAGGGGAACAGTGGGTGTTGGGGGTGTAGAGGGGGAACAGTGGGTGTTGGGGGTGTAGCGGAACAGTGGGTGTTGGGGGTGTAGAGGGGGAACAGTGGGTGTTGGGGGTGTAGCGGAACAGTGGGTGTTGGGGGTGTAGGGGGGAACAGTGGGTGTTGGGGGTGTAGAGGGGAACAGTGGGTGTTGGGGTGTAGCGGAACAGTGGGTGTTGGGGTTGTAGAGGGGGAACAGTGGGTGTTGGCGGTGTAAGGGGGAACAGAGGGTGTTGGGGGTGTAGGGGAACAGTGGGTGTTGGGGGTGTAGGGGGGAACAGTGGGTGTTGGGGGTGTAGGGGGAACAGAGGGTGTTGGGGGTGTAGGGGAACAGTGGGTGTTGGGGGTGTAGAGGGGGAACAGTGGGTGTTGGGGGTGTAAGGGGGAACAGAGGGTGTTGGGGGTGTAGGGGAACAGTGGGTGTTGGGGGTGTAGAGGGGGAACAGTGGGTGTTGGGGGGTGTAGAGGGGGAACAGTGGGTGTTGGGGGTGTAGCGGAACAGTGGGTGTTGGGGGTGTAGGGGGGAACAGTGGGTGTTGGGGGTGTAGGGGGTGTAGGGGGGGAACAGTGGGTGTTGGGGGTGTTGGGGGTGTAGGGGGGAACAGTGGGTGTAGGGGGGGAACAGTGGGTGTTGGGGGGTGTAGAGGGGGAACAGTGGGTGTTGGGGGTGTAGGGGAACAGTGGGTGTTGGGGGTGTAGGGGGGGAACAGTGGGTGTTGGGGGTGTAGGGGGGGAACAGTGGGTGTTGGGGGTGTAGGGGGGGAACAGTGGGTGTAGGGGGGGAACAGTGGGTGTTGGGGGTGTAGGGGGGGAACAGTGGGTGTTGGGGGTGTAGGGGAACAGTGGGTGTTGGGGGTGTAGGGGAACAGTGGCTGTAGAGGGGGAACAGTGGGTGTTGGGGGTGTAGGGGGGGAACAGTGGGTGTTGGGGGTGTAGGGGAACAGTGGGTGTAGAGGGGGAACAGTGGGTGTTGGGGGACCAATGGGTGTAGATGTAAAGCGGAGGAATGGGTGTACGTGTTTATTTGTGTTTGTGCGCGCGTGTATGTGCTTGTTCTCGCTCGCGTGCGGGCACGCACTCCAACATGGCGGCGTTACTGTATGAAATTCATTTATCCGGACTCGTAGCAAGCACGTTAAGCGGACTGTGATATAGAGTGACACCGAATAGGCTTAAAAGCTCCGGATAAAAGCGGATCCTTGTTTAAACGGCCTCGCTGCTCCAACCGTCAACGGATTAAGGTATTTCGTATATTTTCCCGCGCCATTTTATACATTGTTTACTTCATATATATATATATATATATATATATATATATATATATATATATATATATATATATATATATATATATATATATATATATATATATATATATATATATATACATATATATACACACATATTTACAAATTTGAAAATATAATGGGGGTCTACGTTTTCTGGTTGGCAAGGGGAGACTATAGCCTTGGAGAAAAGCACACACCAAGCAATAGAGAGGATTTGTAGTTCCCAACCAGTTTCAGTTCTTTTGTCGTACCAACCACTTCTTTTATTTTTATTTTCTTTATTCGACATTTGTTAAGTTTCAAGTTACTCATTGGTGAAAACAATGAAAGGTTAAACGTTGTAGATCTCTTGGAGCTCCTCAGCCTCGGACAGGAACCGAGGACACGGCCGGCGTCTCCCCTTAGGACCGCCACAATGAGGCGCTGAAATAGGAAACTGGCAGCTTTTGGGTCTCTGGTTGTGTTATTGAGCCTAGAACCCAATTCTTTGAGGAGGCTCGTGGCACCACTACCGGAGTAGACAAGTGTTACAGATGCTACGGGAAAAATGTATTCCAATGTTTGTTCTTGTAAAGTGAAGTACAAGTCGCCTGTAATTTTTTTCTATTTTACTGCTCCCCTACATTTGGCTACACTACATGGCTACACCAACACTAAAATATATATATATATATATATATGCGAACAAGCCTGAATGGTCCCCAGGACAATATGCAACTGAAAAACTCACACCCCAGAAGTGACTCGAACCCATACTCCCAGAAGCAACGCAACTGGTATGTACAAGACGCCTTAATCCACATGACCATCAAGACCGGACAAATGAGGTGATAGCCGAGGCTATTTGAACCACCCCACCGCCGGCACTCGGATTGTAATCTTGGGCATAGCATTTTACCAAATCACCTCATTCTTTGGGGCACACGTGAGGAACACAAATGCGAACAAGCCTGAATGGTCCCCAGGACAATATGCAACTGAAAACTCACACCCCAGAAGTGACTCGAACCCATACTCCCAGAAGCAACGCAACTGGTATGTACAAGACGCCTTAATCCACTTGACCATCACGACCGGACAAATGAGGTGATAGCCGAGGCTATTTGAACCACCCCACCGCCGGCACTCGGATTGTAATCTTGGGCATAGCATTTTACCAAATCACCTCATTCTTTGGGGCACACGTGAGGAACACAAATGCGAACAAGCCTGAATGGTCCCCAGGACAATATGCAACTGAAAACTCACACCCCAGAAGTGACTCGAACCCATACTCCCAGAAGCAACGCAACTGGTATGTACAAGACGCCTTAATCCACTTGACCATCACGACCGGACAAATGAGGTGATAGCCGAGGCTATTTGAACCACCCCACCGCCGGCACTCGGATTGTAATCTTGGGCATAGCATTTTACCAAATCACCTCATTCTTTGGGGCACACGTGAGGAACACAAATGCGAACAAGCCTGAATGGTCCCCAGGACAATATGCAACTGAAAACTCACACCCCAGAAGTGACTCGAACCCATACTCCCAGAAGCAACGCAACTGGTATGTACAAGACGCCTTAATCCACTTGACCATCACGACCGGACAAATGAGGTGATAGCCGAGGCTATTTGAACCACCCCACCGCCGGCACTCGGATTGTAATCTTGGGCATAGCATTTTACCAAATCACCTCATTCTTTGGGGCACACGTGAGGAACACAAATGCGAACAAGCCTGAATGGTCCCCAGGACAATATGCAACTGAAAACTCACACCCCAGAAGTGACTCGAACCCATACTCCCAGAAGCAACGCAACTGGTATGTACAAGACGCCTTAATCCACTTGACCATCACGACCGGACAAATGAGGTGATAGCCGAGGCTATTTGAACCACCCCACCGCCGGCACTCGGATTGTAATCTTGGGCATAGCATTTTACCAAATCACCTCATTCTTTGGGGCACACGTGAGGAACACAAATGCGAACAAGCCTGAATGGTCCCCAGGACAATATGCAACTGAAAACTCACACCCCAGAAGTGACTCGAACCCATACTCCCAGAAGCAACGCAACTGGTATGTACAAGACGCCTTAATCCACTTGACCATCACGACCGGACAAATGAGGTGATAGCCGAGGCTATTTGAACCACCCCACCGCCGGCACTCGGATTGTAATCTTGGGCATAGCATTTTACCAAATCACCTCATTCTTTGGGGCACACGTGAGGAACACAAATGCGAACAAGCCTGAATGGTCCCCAGGACAATATGCAACTGAAAAACCAGTCCGGTCGTGATTTGTGTTCCTCACGTGTGCCCCAAAGAATGAGGTGATTTGGTAAAATGCTATGCCCAAGATTACAATCCGAGTGCCGGCGGTGGGGTGGTTCAAATAGCCTCGGCTATCACCTCATTTGTCCGGTCGTGATGGTCAAGTGGATTAAGGCGTCTTGTACATACCAGTTGCGTTGCTTCTGGGAGTATGGGTTCGAGTCACTTCTGGGGTGTGAGTTTTCAGTTGCATATTGTCCTGGGGACCATTCAGGCTTGTTCGCATTTGTGTTCCTCACGTGTGCCCCAAAGAATGAGGTGATTTGGTAAAATGCTATGCCCAAGATTACAATCCGAGTGCCGGCGGTGGGGTGGTTCAAATAGCCTCGGCTATCACCTCATTTGTCCGGTCGTGATGGTCAAGTGGATTAAGGCGTCTTGTACATACCAGTTGCGTTGCTTCTGGGAGTATGGGTTCGAGTCACTTCTGGGGTGTGAGTTTTCAGTTGCATATTGTCCTGGGGACCATTCAGGCTTGTTCGCATTTGTGTTCCTCACGTGTGCCCAAAGAATGAGGAGATTTGGTAAAATGCTATGCCCAAGATTACAATCCGAGTGCCGGCGGTGGGGTGGTTCAAATAGCCTCGGCTATCACCTCATTTGTCCGGTCGTGATGGTCAAGTGGATTAAGGCGTCTTGTACATACCAGTTGCGTTGCTTCTGGGAGTATGGGTTCGAGTCACTTCTGTGGTGTGAGTTTTCAGTTGCATATTGTCCTGGGGACCATTCAGGCTTGTTCACATTTGTGTTCCTCACGTGTGCCCCAAAGAATGAGGTGATTTGGTAAAATGCTATGCCCAAGATTACAATCCGAGTGCCGGCGGTGGGGTGGTTCAAATAGCCTCGGCTATCACCTCATTTGTCCGGTCGTGATGGTCAAGTGGATTAAGGCGTCTTGTACATACCAGTTGCGTTGCTTCTGGGAGTATGGGTTCGAGTCACTTCTGGGGTGTGAGTTTTCAGTTGCATATTGTCCTGGGGACCATTCAGGCTTGTTCGCATTTGTGTTCCTCACGTGTGCCCCAAAGAATGAGGTGATTTGGTAAAATGCTATGCCCAAGATTACAATCCGAGTGCCGGCGGTGGGGTGGTTCAAATAGCCTCGGCTATCACCTCATTTGTCCGGTCGTGATGGTCAAGTGGATTAAGGCGTCTTGTACATACCAGTTGCGTTGCTTCTGGGAGTATGGGTTCGAGTCACTTCTGGGGTGTGAGTTTTCAGTTGCATATTGTCCTGGGGACCATTCAGGCTTGTTCGCATTTGTGTTCCTCACGTGTGCCCCAAAGAATGAGGTGATTTGGTAAAATGCTATGCCCAAGATTACAATCCGAGTGCCGGCGGTGGGGTGGTTCAAATAGCCTCGGCTATCACCTCATTTGTCCGGTCGTGATGGTCAAGTGGATTAAGGCGTCTTGTATATACCAGTTGCGTTGCTTCTGGGAGTATGGGTTCGAGTCACTTCTGGGGTGTGAGTTTTCAGTTGCATATTGTCCTGGGGACCATTCAGGCTTGTTCGCATTTGTGTTCCTCACGTGTGCCCCAAAGAATGAGGTGATTTGGTAAAATGCTATGCCCAAGATTACAATCCGAGTGCCGGCGGTGGGGTGGTTCAAATAGCCTCGGCTATCACCTCATTTGTCCGGTCGTGATGGTCAAGTGGATTAAGGCGTCTTGTACATACCAGTTGCGTTGCTTCTGGGAGTATGGGTTCGAGTCACTTCTGGGGTGTGAGTTTTCAGTTGCATATTGTCCTGGGGACCATTCAGGCTTGTTCGCATTTGTGTTCCTCACGTGTGCCCCAAAGAATGAGGTGATTTGGTAAAATGCTATGCCCAAGATTACAATCCGAGTGCCGGCGGTGGGGTGGTTCAAATAGCCTCGGCTATCACCTCATTTGTCCGGTCGTGATGGTCAAGTGGATTAAGGCGTCTTGTACATACCAGTTGCGTTGCTTCTGGGAGTATGGGTTCGAGTCACTTCTGGGGTGTGAGTTTTCAGTTGCATATTGTCCTGGGGACCATTCAGGCTTGTTCGCATTTGTGTTCCTCACGTGTGCCCCAAAGAATGAGGTGATTTGGTAAAATGCTATGCCCAAGATTACAATCCGAGTGCCGGCGGTGGGGTGGTTCAAATAGCCTCGGCTATCACCTCATTTGTCTGGTCGTGATGGTCAAGTGGATTAAGGCGTCTTGTACATACCAGTTGCGTTGCTTCTGGGAGTATGGGTTCGAGTCACTTCTGGGGTGTGAGTTTTCAGTTGCATATTGTCCTGCGGACCATTCAGGCTTGTTCGCATTTGTGTTCCTCACGTGTGCCCCAAAGAATGAGGTGATTTGGTAAAATGCTATGCCCAAGATTACAATCCGAGTGCCGGCGGTGGGGTGGTTCAAATAGCCTCGGCTATCACCTCATTTGTCCGGTCGTGATGGTCAAGTGGATTAAGGCGTCTTGTACATACCAGTTGCGTTGCTTCTGGGAGTATGGGTTCGAGTCACTTCTGGGGTGTGAGTTTTCAGTTATATATATATATATATATATATATATAGGTGTCAGCAAGGGTGGATACACAGGTGTATTCACACTCCAGCTGTCTTTTCTTCCAGGGGGTGCACCCTTGCTCTACCATTTGGATGAAATGCAGAATTGTCAGGGATTTTGGGGTCAGATGAAAACAAGGTTCTCTCTCTGCTGGACAGTGGGATGTGGGCAAGGCTCCTCTTGATGATGTCATAAACTTCACTGTGTCTTGCATGACAACTCTTGGGGCTTCCGCAGTGCACGCCTTGAAATTTAATTTGGCCGGCTTCCATCTTGTTGCAAATACACTTCTATTCAGTGTGAATTGAGACTCAAAAGTGGAGGGCCACTGCAATACGGAGGATCTCTAGATCTAGGTGTGTGCCTGTTGCAGACTTAGGTACTGCTAGAAGATAGTCTCCAGCAAAGTGGGGCACCCACCACTCTAATGCTAAGGGAAGGGAACTATCAGGAGAAAGCGCCAAGTCATTACGACTATATAGCACTGGAAAGGGGTCAGGATAAGGATTTGGGATGGGACGGGGGGAAAGGAATGGTGCCCAACCACTTGGACGGTCGGGGATTGAACGCCAACCTTCATGAAGCGAGACCGTCGCTCTACCGTCCGGCCCAAGTGGTTGGGGATAATTTTTTCCTGGCTTAATGTTGCAGTGTGGCAACATTAAGTATGGCAGCAAACGTCTCTGCTGTTCTTTTTTCACCATTGGGCTGTCCCAGCTGAGCTGTATTTTTGTCTTGTCTGGTCTGGGGGCTGGAGCTGGTCTGGGTGCTGGTGCTGGTCTGGGTGCTGGAGCTGGTCTGGGTGCTGGAGCTGGTCTGGGTGCTGGTGCTGGTCTGGGTGCTGGTGCTGGTCTGGGTGCTGGTGCTGGTCTGGGTGCTGGTGCTGGTCTGGGTGCTGGTGCTGGTCTGGGTGCTGGTCTGGGTGCTGGTGCTGGTCTGGGTGCTGGAGCTGGTCTGGGTGCTGGTGCTGGTCTGGGTGCTGGAGCTGGTCTGGGTGCTGGTGCTGGTCTGGGTGCTGGTGCTGGTCTGGGTGCTGGTGCTGGTCTGGGTGCTGGAGCTGGTCTGGGTGCTGGAGCTGGTCTGGGTGCTGGTGCTGGTCTGGGTGCTGGTGCTGGTCTGGGGGCTGGAGCTGGTCTGGGGGCTGGAGCTGGTCTGGGTGCTGGTGCTGGTCTGGGGGCTGGAGCTGGTCTGGGTGCTGGTGCTGGTCTGGGTGCTGGTGCTGGTCTGGGGGCTGGAGCTGGTCTGGGTGCTGGAGCTGGTCTGGGTGCTGGTGCTGGTCTGGGTGCTGGAGCTGGTCTGGGGGCTGGAGCTGGTCTGGGGGCTGGAGGTGGTCTGGGGGCTGGAGCTGGTCTGGGGGCTGGAGCTGGTCTGGGTGCTGGAGCTGGTCTGGGGGCTGGAGCTGGTCTGGGTGCTGGAGCTGGTCTGGGTGCTGGAGCTGGTCTGGGTGCTGGAGCTGGTCTGGGTGCTGGTGCTGGTCTGGGGGCTGGAGCTGGTCTGGGGGCTGGAGCTGGTCTGGGTGCTGGAGCTGGTCTGGGTGCTGGGGTTGGTCTGGGTGCTGGAGCTGGTCTGGGTGCTGGAGCTGGTCTGGGTGCTGGTGCTGGTCTGGGTGCTGGAGCTGGTCTGGATGCTGGTGCTGGTCTGGGTGCTGGTGCTGGTCTGGGTGCTGGTGCTGGTCTGGGTGCTGGTCTGGGTGCTGGTGCTGGTCTGGGTGCTGGTGCTGGTCTGGGTGCTGAAGCTGGTCTGGGTGCTGGTGCTGGTCTGGATGCTGGTGCTGGTCTGGGTGCTGGTGCTGGTCTGGGTGCTGGTGCTGGTCTGGGTGCTGGTCTGGGTGCTGGTGCTGGTCTGGGTGCTGGTGCTGGTCTGGGTGCTGGGGTTGGTCTGGGTGCTGGTGCTGGTCTGGGTGCTGGTGCTGGTCTGGGTGCTGGTCTGGGTGCTGGTGCTGGTCTGGGTGCTGGTGCTGGTCTGGGTGCTGGTGCTGGTCTGGGTGCTGGTGCTGGTCTGGGTGCTGGTCTGGGTGCTGGTGCTGGTCTGGGTGCTGGTGCTGGTCTGGGTGCTGGAGCTGGTCTGGGTGCTGGTGCTGGTCTGGGTGCTGGTGCTGGTCTGGGTGCTGGTGCTGGTCTGGGTGCTGGTGCTGGTCTGGGTGCTGGTGCTGGTCTGGGTGCTGGTGCTGGTCTGGGTGCTGGTCTGGGTGCTGGTGCTGGTCTGGGTGCTGGTGCTGGTCTGGGTGCTGGAGCTGGTCTGGGTGCTGGAGCTGGTCTGGGTGCTGGTCTGGGTGCTGGTGCTGGTCTGGGTGCTGGTGCTGGTCTGGGTGCTGGAGCTGGTCTGGGTGCTGGTGCTGGTCTGGGTGCTGGTGCTGGTCTGGGTGCTGGAGCTGGTCTGGGTGCTGGTGCTGGTCTGGGTGCTGGTCTGGGTGCTGGTGCTGGTCTGGGTGCTGGTGCTGGTCTGGGTGCTGGAGCTGGTCTGGGTGCTGGAGCTGGTCTGGGTGCTGGAGCTGGTCTGGGTGCTGGTGCTGGTCTGGGTGCTGGAGCTGGTCTGGGTGCTGGAGCTGGTCTGGGTGCTGGTCTGGATGCTGGAGCTGGTCTGGATGCTGGAGCTGGTCTGGGTGCTGGAGCTGGTCTGGGTGCTGGGGTTGGTCTGGATGCTGGAGCTGGTCTGGGTGCTGGAGCTGGTCTGGGTGCTGGTGCTGGTCTGGGTGCTGGGGTTGGTCTGGGTGCTGGAGCTGGTCTGGGTGCTGGGGTTGGTCTGGGTGCTGGGGTTGGTCTGGGTGCTGGAGCTGGTCTGGATGCTGGAGCTGGTCTGGGTGCTGGTGCTGGTCTGGGTGCTGGTGCTGGTCTGGGTGCTGGTCTGGGTGCTGGAGCTGGTCTGGGTGCTGGAGCTGGTCTGGGTGCTGGAGCTGGTCTGGGTGCTGGGGTTGGTCTGGGTGCTGGGGTTGGTCTGGGTGCTGGAGCTGGTCTGGGGGCTGGTGCTGGTCTGGGGGCTGGTGCTGGTCTGGGGGCTGGAACTGGTCTGGGTGCTGGTGCTGGTCTGGGTGCTGGTGCTGGTCTGGGTGCTGGAGCTGGTCTGGGTGCTGGTGCTGGTCTGGGTGCTGGTGCTGGTCTGGGGGCTGGAGCTGGTCTGGGTGCTGGTGCTGGTCTGGGTGCTGGTGCTGGTCTGGGTGCTGGTGCTGGTCTGGGGGCTGGAGCTGGTCTGGGTGCTGGTGCTGGTCTGGGTGCTGGTGCTGGTCTGGGTGCTGGAGCTGGTCTGGGGGCTGGTGCTGGTCTGGGGGCTGGTGCTGGTCTGGGGGCTGGAACTGGACAGCTACAATGTGTGTATGGAAGCATGATATCTTGATACCAATTGATGCGTATAAGGTAAGGACTCTGTCAGGTCAGACTGGAATGACTGCTGATGTTCTGGAATGATATAAGAATTTTGCACCAGAGGTGGTACCCTTTGTAGGTAAATATAAATATATATATATATATATATATATATATATATATATATATATATATATATATATATATATATATATATATAACTGAAAACTCACACCCCAGAAGTGACTCGAACCCATACTCCCACAACTGGTATGTACAGGGACGCCTTAATCCGCTTGACCATCACGACCGGACATAAGGAAGTGATAGCCGAGGCTATATGAACCACTTCCCCGCCGGCACTCGGATGGTAATCTTGGGCATAGCATTTTATCAAATCACCTCATTCTTTGGGGCACACGTGAGGAACACAAATGCAAACAAGCCTGAATGGTCCCCAGGACTATATACAACTGAAAACTCACACCCCAGAAGTGACTCGAACCCATACTCCCACAACTGGTATGTACAGGGACGCCTTAATCCGCTTGACCATCACGACCGGACATAAGGAAGTGATAGCCGAGGCTATATGAACCACTTCCCCGCCGGCACTCGGATGGTAATCTTGGGCATAGCATTTTATCAAATCACCTCATTCTTTGGGGCACACGTGAGGAACACAAATGCAAACAAGCCTGAATGGTCCCCAGGACTATATACAACTGAAAACTCACACCCCAGAAGTGACTCGAACCCATACTCCCACAACTGGTATGTACAGGGACGCCTTAATCCGCTTGACCATCACGACCGGACATAAGGAAGTGATAGCCGAGGCTATATGAACCACTTCCCCGCCGGCACTCGGATGGTAATCTTGGGCATAGCATTTTATCAAATCACCTCATTCTTTGGGGCACACGTGAGGAACACAAATGCAAACAAGCCTGAATGGTCCCCAGGACTATATACAACTGAAAACTCACACCCCAGAAGTGACTCGAACCCATACTATGGGATAAAATGCTATGCCCAAGATTACCATCCGAGTGCCGGCGGGGAAGTGGTTCATATAGCCTCGGCTATCACTTCCTTATGTCCGGTCGTGATGGTCAAGCGGATTAAGGCGTCCCTGTACATACCAGTTGTGGGAGTATGGGTTCGAGTCACTTCTGGGGTGTGAGTTTTCAGTTGTATATAGTCCTGGGGACCATTCAGGCTTGTTTGCATTTGTGTTCCTCACGTGTGCCCCAAAGAATGAGGTGATTTGATAAAATGCTATGCCCAAGATTACCATCCGAGTGCCGGCGGGGAAGTGGTTCATATAGCCTCGGCTATCACTTCCTTATGTCCGGTCGTGATGGTCAAGTGGATTAAGGCGTCCCTGTACATACCAGTTGTGGGAGTATGGGTTCGAGTCACTTCTGGGGTGTGAGTTTTCAGTTGTATATAGTCCTGGGGACCATTCAGGCTTGTTTGCATTTGTGTTCCTCACGTGTGCCCCAAAGAATGAGGTGATTTGATAAAATGCTATGCCCAAGATTACCATCCGAGTGCCGGCGGGGAAGTGGTTCATATAGCCTCGGCTATCACTTCCTTATGTCCGGTCGTGATGGTCAAGCGGATTAAGGCGTCCCTGTACATACCAGTTGTGGGAGTATGGGTTCGAGTCACTTCTGGGGTGTGAGTTTTCAGTTGTATATAGTCCTGGGGACCATTCAGGCTTGTTTGCATTTGTGTTCCTCACGTGTGCCCCAAAGAATGAGGTGATTTGATAAAATGCTATGCCCAAGATTACCATCCGAGTGCCGGCGGGGAAGTGGTTCATATAGCCTCGGCTATCACTTCCTTATGTCCGGTCGTGATGGTCAAGCGGATTAAGGCGTCCCTGTACATACCAGTTGTGGGAGTATGGGTTCGAGTCACTTCTGGGGTGTGAGTTTTCAGTTGTATATAGTCCTGGGGACCATTCAGGCTTGTTTGCATTTGTGTTCCTCACGTGTGCCCCAAAGAATGAGGTGATTTGATAAAATGCTATGCCCAAGATTACCATCCGAGTGCCGGCGGGGAAGTGGTTCATATAGCCTCGGCTATCACTTCCTTATGTCCGGTCGTGATGGTCAAGCGGATTAAGGCGTCCCTGTACATACCAGTTGTGGGAGTATGGGTTCGAGTCACTTCTGGGGTGTGAGTTTTCAGTTGTATATAGTCCTGGGGACCATTCAGGCTTGTTTGCATATATATATATATATATATATATATATATATATATATATATATATATATATATATATATATATATACAGTATATACATTTTTGAACACGTTGTACTGAAAGGGATGAGAATAGCTTGAGCCACCTCATCCCTTTGTGTATATTTATACCTCAATAAACTTATTTCAGTTTCAATTTCAGAGTAGAGAGAGAGAGAGAGAGAGAGAGAGAGAGAGAGAGAGAGAGAGAGAGAGAGAGAGAGAGAGAGAGAGAGAGAGAGAGAGAGAGAGAGAGAGAGAGAGAGAGAGAGAGAGAGAGAGAGAGAGAGAGAGAGAGAGAGAGAGAGAGAGAGTGAGAGAGAGAGAGAGAGAGAGAGAGAGAGATCACAAAGATAGATGAGGTTGGGAACTGTGGGATGGTAAAGGTAGTGGGGAGATAAGGGAGAGGGGAAGAACGGAAGGTGGGAGGGAGGTAAAGAGCGTATGTAACAGGAAGGGAGAGGGAGTGAACGGTAGGGAAAATGAGGGAGACAAATACTGGGAGGGGGTCGAGGATGCCACACTGATGGATTTAGCCTCCATTCATCCCAATTGGATTCTGGATCACGAAGGAAATAATGTTTTCCATTACGTGAATTCGCCAATTTCCCAGTTCCGTGTATTGTGTCTTTGGGAGAGGTGGAGAGAGTGCCCACACACACAACCCAACTCTCACGTGGGAGAGGAAAGTGACAATGTTTTGATCTGTCTTGGACCCCCTTATCATATTCATTTCATTCTCGTTTTGGACTTGGTAGGATAGTAAGGGATATCTTAAGTTCAAGCTGGGTGTTAATAACTCGATATATAGTGTTTGATATATAGTGCTTCGGCTATGTTTAATCTTCTATTTTCCGTTATCAGTCGATCTGTTGTGGTGTTTGTGGTCAGGATATCACTTGTGATGGTCTACCTGTTTCTCGACATGATTTACCAGCGCTTTCATATGAGCCTTGTTGATTGGTTGTCGTAGCATGCGTCGCGAGTTACAGTTGCGTGCGTCCCTTATTACCGTTGCGTGCGTCCCTGATTATGGTTGCGTGCGATCTCAATTTAAACGAGATTTACTACTTGCGGTTACTGGTGCCCCCCCCCCCGACCTAAGCTATCAAGGCCGCTATGCACCCAAAACGTCAATATTACGACGCTTTAATTTAAAAAAAAAATGCGTCATTTTATATTTTTTTGTGTACGTGTTTTTAAATGCGTCGTCGGATTGGCCGATTCAGTTCAGCATGCGACGTTTAGGTGATATGTTCGTACGTTTCCAGTGACGTAATATCGGTGCGTTTTTACGTTACTGGTTAGGCAAAACAGCGGCGTTTTTTTACGAAGTGGTAAATCGAGTGAAGGGCTGTTTAACGAGCAATTATGTCAGGGGTTTACAAGGCTCCCATTGGTGCTGGTCCCGTGGGTCTTGTTTAGGTGATTACCGTCCCTTTAAGGGTGAAAGCGTCGCCAAATTGACAGCTCTTGACACCGTTTGTGCTCAGGCTTGGTAACTTTTCTTCAGGGGGCTTGAGCGACAGGCTGACTGGAAGGCAGGCAAAGAAGACAGGCTGGCAGAGGTGCAGGCCAGCATACATGGAGGTGGAGACGATGGAAGGTCACCAGACGCGTTATAAGTCATTTGGTCTTCAATGGCATCGAAGATTGTTCCCGATACGCGCTGGAACCTCCTCCTAGAGGCATTGCTGGAACACCTTCCTGATGCCTTATCCTCCCTGGAACATCCTTCTAGCCCCCTATTCTCACTGGAACATCCTTCTAGCCCCCTATTCTCACTGGAACATCCTTCTAGCCCCCTATTCTCACTGGAACATCCTTCTAGCCCCCTATTCTCAATGGAACTCACTTCCAACGGTTCTTTTTTATCCTCGCTGGAAAAAAATCCAGAGGTCTTATGCTACCTGGAACCCCCCTTCTCGCGGCCTCTTTATCCTTCCTGGAGCCCGTTCTTGCGGCGTTCTTATCCTTCCAGTAACATCATTCCAATGACCAAATTTTTCTCTCTGGATCAATTCAAGAGGCTTTATCCCCCACCCCCCTACCTTGAGCACCCATCCAGAGACCGTATCCTCCCTGGAACTTGATCCTGAGACCTTATCTTCCCTGTAACACTTTTTTAGCGGCCTCCTTATCCTCTCAAGAACATTTCTAGAAGGTTATTGTATCCTGGAAACTCCCTTCCAGAGGCTATCCTCCCTGGAACCTATTTTCAAAGGCCTTATCCTCCATGGAACCCCTTTCCAGAGGCCTCATCCTACCTGGAACACCGATTCAGCAGCTTCCTTATGCTCACTAGAACACCCTTCCAGGGGACTCCTTATCATCAGTGGAACACCTTTCTAGGGGCGTCCTTATCCTTCCTGGAACACCCTTCTAGAAGCCTCCTGGAACACTCTTCCAGAGGCCTCCTGGAACACCCTTCCAGGGGCCTCCTGGAACACCCTTCCAGTGGCCTCCTGGAACACCCTTCCAGTGGCCTCCTGGAACACCCTTCCAGAGGCCTCCTGGAACACTCTTCCAGTGGCCTTCTGGAACACTCTTTCAGTGGCCTCCTGGAACACCCTTCCAGAGGCCTCCTGGAACACTCTTCCAGTGGCCTTCTGGAACACCCTTCCAGAGGCCTCCTGGAACACCCTTCCAGAGCCCTCCTGGAACAACACCCTTCCAGAGGCCTCCTGGAACACCCTTCCAGAGGCCTCCTGGAGCACTCTTCCAGAGGCCTCCTGGAACACTCTTCCAGAGGCCTCCTGGAACACTCTTCCAGTGGCCTCCTGGAACACCCTTCCGGAGGCCTCCTGGAACACCCTTCCAGAGGCCTCCTGGAACACCCTTCCAGAGGCGTCCTTATCCTTGTTGATGCGCACTCGCAGCTCCGAGCTCGTAAAACGCCCCATTAACAAGATTTACGCCCGTTACGCACAGTAAATTGGCGGGAAAGAGTTAGTTTAGCGCGATAAGAGTTAGCTTGAACTACCTGGCGAGTAAGGCTGGATTTTCGCGCTGGGGTTTTCTTTGTTCGTAAGAATAGATCTTCGTTTGTAATGCTGATTTACCTACGTAAGGATGGATTTTCGTGCGATATGATGGATTTTCCTTGTCTAAGGATAGATTTCCGTGCGTTGGGATGGATTTACCACCACCTAATTCCCTTTCCCAGCAACCACATCCAAACCCCCCTCCCTCCCTCTTCCATTAACTTACCTGTGTGGACAATGTACCGGTCTTAATCAAACTGGTCCTGGCCGCTATCTGAGACCAAGGGACGTTAAGCGACAGGTTAATTACATCCGCCGCACCTTGTCCACAGGTGGCTGTTTGATGGGTCAGCGTTGACAGGTGGGTGTTGAAGGGGGGTTAGCTCAGCCTGGTGAGGGGCTCCTCACCTTCCTGTTTACTGCTGAGAGAGAGAGAGAGAGAGGGAGAGAGAGAGAGAGAGAGAGAGAGAGAGAGAGAGAGAGAGAGAGAGAGAGAGAGAGAGAGAGAGAGAGAGAGAGAGAGAGAGAGAGAGAGAGAGAGAGAGAAAGAGAGAGAGAGAGAGGGAGGGAGAGGGAGAGAGAGCAAACAGAGTGACAGACAGGCACAGAAGGGGGTTCCTAGAGATCATTAGAGGCCCGTACTGGCACAGTGCCGCCCAGCCGAGTTGAATTAGCCACGAGCACGTACTGAGACATCAACATTGTGCCAAGAGATCACCCTCAGTGGCGTATGTCACACGTTGAATCAACTCTAATAGTGGAATAGTGGGAGTTGAATATGCATGAGATGGAGAGTGTGCGAGGGAGGGACAGAGGGAGGAGGGAGGGAGAGCGGTATGGAACAGGATACATTATGACCTCAGCATCTTAGGAGACAGATTCAGGAAGCTGTAAACTATTACAAATATCACTGCCATCATTGCCGAGGTCTTGGCCGCCGCCACCACCTTGGCAACTATCACCTGACCGATTGATTTAGATTAATCCACCCAAAAGGTGGCACGGGCATGAATAACCCGTAAGAACTATCAGCCCCAACGATCTCAATATATAGGCATGACAGCATATCTCTCAACTGTGCCTAACAATACACAACCAAGGTTCTATCACAAGGATCACATCTTTTCCACACAACCAGTCCATAGCCAGAAATATCCTGGCCGGCAATGCTAAAGTATTGTACAAATACAATGACAATAGAAGATTAGACATAGTCGAAATACTACACATCAAGCACACTTATATATATATATATATATATATATATATATATATATATATATATATATATATATATATATATATATATATATATATATATATATACAAGAAGGTACATTGGGATTGAGGATATATAGCATAGTAATTACAATCTTGTAAAGCCACTAGTACGCGCAGCGTTTCGGGCAGGTCACTCGTCTAACTACCACCAGCAAGCTTATACTCTGGTACATCCTGTCATCTACAAGACCAAGAATCCACAAGGACGTGACGTAGGTTCGAATCCTAGTAACGGTCCCTTGTGGATTTGTACATTTGATGCATCACGGTATTGTGATTTCTGTGTGTTATGATGTATGTTTAGCTGATTGCGTCAAATGTTTAGATTAACGTCGTGGGTAGTTCGATTTATATTGCAAACACCGACAGTTGGGTAAAAAGTTGACATACACAGACCTCGACCGAGCGGACAGCACGCTGGACTTGTGATCCTGTGGTCCTGGGTTCGATCCCAGGCGCCGGCGAAAAACAATGGGCAGAGTTTCTTTCACCCTATACCCCAATTACCTAGCAGTAAAAATAGGTACCTGGGTGTTAGTCAGCTGTCACGGGCTGCTTCCTGGGGGGTGGAGGCCTGGTCGAGGACCGGGCCGCGGGGACACTAAAAAAGCCCCGAAATCATCTCAAGATAACCTCAAGATCGATCCTTCGAAAATCATAGTACCAATAGCGACTATGGATGGACAGTACAAAATATGTACTATCACCTACGTTTGGTATAGTTGTGTAGTAGAGGGCCTAGGAAACAATACAACAACCAAACTAAAACTCCCCCTAGGCCTAGTATAATGTATATATACGTACTTATTTAGGCCTAAGATGTATATTAAGCTATGTATATTGTTGTTACTGATCGAACTCTCCCAACGTTGTGTTACAGCGACTCGTTGTTAGAGGACACGTTGCTCTTACGACCAACGGATCCATTCAGCTGTTGGTGCTGGCTAGCGCACACACGGGGAGGTAATGAGATGCAGTACACGCAAACACGGACATACGTGGACGTGATGACACACAAACACACACACGGACCTAATCACTCACAAACACGGACCTAATCACACACAAACACGGACCTAATCACACACAAACACGGACCTAATCACACACAAACACGGACCTAATCACACACAAATACGGACCTAATCACACACAATTACGGACACACACGGACCTGATCATACACAAACACAAACACACAAACATGAACGTGACCACACACACACACACGTGACCACACACACACATACACACACCTCGTAGCCTCGTAGTCTGGTGGATAGCGCGCAGGATTCGTAATTCTGTGGCGCGGGTTCGATTCCCGCACGAGGCAGAAACAAATGGGCAAAGTTTCTTTCACCCTAAGTGCCCCTGTTACCTAGCAGTAAATAGGTACCTGGGAGTTAGTCAGCTGTCACGGGCTGCTTCCTGGGGTGTGTGTGTGGTGTGTGGGAAAAAAAAAAAAAAAAAAAGTAGTTAGTAAACAGTTGATTGACAGCTGAGAGGCGGGCCGAAAGAGCAAAGCTCAACCCCCGCAAAAACACAACTAGTAAACACACACACACACACACACACACACATATACTAGGCTCATCGCGAGTAAAGCCAAGACCCAACCAAAGCTGCTCCACAGCCATATCAGGAGGAAAACAGCAGTGAAGGAACAAGTGATGAAGCTGCGGAAAGGGGAGAACAGATACACAGAGAATGACAAGGAGGTGTGTGAAGAACTCAACAAGAGATTCCAGGAGGTCTTCACAATAGAACAAGGAGAAGCCCCTGCACTAAATGAGGAGGCGGCAACCTTGGAAACCTTGGAGGAATTTGACCTCACCAGTGATGAGGTCAAAAGGTGTCTGCTGGAGCTAGATGTGACAAAGGCTGTTGGGCCTGATAGAATCTCACCATGGATACTAAAGGAAGGTGCAGAAGCACTAAGTGTGCCACTCTCTATGGTGTATAACAGGTCACTGGAAACAGGAGACTTACCAGAAAGTTGGAAGACAGCTAACGTGGTCCCAATATACAAAAAGGGTGACAGGCAAGAGGCACTGAATTACAGGCCAGTTTCCTTAACTTGTATACCATGCAAGGTGCTGGAGAAGATCGTGAGGAAAAGGCTCGTAGAGCATCTGGAGGGAAATAACTTTGTAACGCACCACCAACATGGGTTCAGAGATGGTAAATCGTGCCTCACAGGGTTAATAGAATTTTATGACCAGGCAACGAAAATTAGGCAGGAAAGAGAAGGGTGGGCCGACTGCATTTTCCTGGATTGCCAAAAAGCCTTCGACACAGTACCCCATAAAAGGCTGTTAAAAAAGTTGGAGCAACAGGCAGGAGTAAAAGGGAAGGTGCTCCAGTGGATAAGGGAGTACTTAAGCAACAGGAAACAGCGAGTAACGGTGAGGGGGAAGACATCAGAGTGGCGAGATGTCACCAGCGGAGTCCCACAGGGCTCAGTACTTGGACCCATCCTGTTTCTAATATATGTGAACGATCTTCCAGAGGGTATAGACTCATTCCTCTCGATGTTTGCTGATGATGCAAAAATTATGAGAAGAATCAAGACGGATGAAGATAGACAGAGACTACAGGATGACCTGGATAAACTGGAGGAATGGTCTAGAAAATGGCTGCTGAAGTTCAACTCTGGAAAGTGTAAGGTGATGAAATTAGGCGAAGGGAGCAGGAGGCTGAACACAAGGTATCATCTGGGAGGGGAAATCCTGCAAGAATCAAATAGAGAGAAGGATCTGGGGGTTGATATCACACCGAACCTGTCCCCAGAGGCCCACATCAAAAGAATATCATCAGCGGCATATGCTAGACTGGCCAACATAAGAACTGCCTTCAGAAACTTGTGTAAGGAATCTTTCAGAACCCTGTATACCACTTATGTAAGACCAATCCTGGAGTATGCAGCTCCAGCCTGGAGTCCATACCTAGTTAAACACAAGACAAAGTTAGAGAAGATTCAGCGGTATGCCACCAGGCTCGTCCCGGAACTGAGAGGATTGAGCTACGAGGAAAGGCTAAAGGAGCTGAACCTCACATCCCTGGAAAACAGAAGAGTAAGGGGAGACATGATAACCACCTACAAAATTCTCAGGGGAATTGACAGGGTGGACAAAGACAAACTCTTCAGCACGGGTGGGACACGAACAAGGGGACACAGGTGGAAACTTAGTACCCAGATGAGCCACAGAGACGTTAGAAAGAATTTTTTCAGTGTCAGAGTAGTTAATAAATGGAATGCACTAGGAAGTGATGTGGTGGAGGCTGACTCCATAC
Source organism: Procambarus clarkii (assembly GCF_040958095.1). Taxonomy (NCBI): domain Eukaryota; kingdom Metazoa; phylum Arthropoda; class Malacostraca; order Decapoda; family Cambaridae; genus Procambarus; species Procambarus clarkii. Next base: position 20,566,948 of record NC_091189.1, read on the forward strand.
ACAGTTTCAAATGTAGGTATGATAGAGCCCAGTAGGCTCAGGAATCTGTACACCAGTTGATTGACAGTTGAGAGGCGGGACCAAAGAGCCAAAGCTCAACCCCCGCAAGCACAATTAGGTGAGTACAATTAGGTGAGTACACACACACACACACACACACACACACACACACACACACACACACACAACATGTGTGATCACGGACACCATCACCAACAGCACACACACACACAGGTAGCCCCACAATTAACAACAGTCAGCCTAAGCGCTTCCACCACGTCGACTTGATTTCAGTCACCCAGTCGAATGAGACTGGAGGAAGCATGAATTAATATTTCCAACAATAGGGGAAGTACAATCACCATAGTTACTCTGACACGGGTCTAATTGGGAACAATGTTACATAACGAGCCCCATTGACAGGTGTAGAAAGCACCACTGACAGGTGTAGAAAGCACCACTGACAGGTGTAGAAGGCACCACTGACAGGTGTAGAAAGCACCACTGACAGGTGTAGAAGGCACCATTGACAGGTGTAGAAATCACCACTGACAGGTGTTGAAAGCACCACTGACAGGTGTAGAAAGCACCACTGACAGGTGTAGAAAGCACCACTGACAGGTGTAGAAAGCACCATTTTTTTTTATTATTATTATTTTCTCCCACAGACGTGGCCACACATTTACAATGCTAACCAGCATATATACATTTTCTTCTGTCCTCCATGGACAGGGTTAGAGATCAGTCAAACATATAGTTCAGGGATTTATTGAACACTCAACCACAGAAGGTGATTCGGTACTTTTAAAATGCTAAGCTAACCTACATACGTAAATACATAGATACACAGATTTACGTATGCCCTACATAAAGTGTTCGAAGTGTCATTAATATGCATTTACAAAGGTGAAATGCAATCCTGGTCAGCTTCCATATGTACTTTATACACATACATACACACACACACACATATATACGTACATATACATATATACCTGTATATATACATACACATGCATACACATACATTTGTCTCTTTTACTCTGACAGGGTGAGATAGCTGACAGAGAAACTAGTGTGCAATTAAGCACTTAATGCTTTTACAAGCTCAGGTTATATAGTTACATCACATACATACATTGTATAAATGATACATTACATGGTCAATCTTGGATACAAGTCCAATATATCAAGTGTTCCAGTACTCATATAGTAATTGAGCACCATTGACAGGTGTAGAAAGCACCACTGACAGGTGTAGAAATCACCACTGACAGGTGTAGAAAGCACCATTGACAGGTGTAGAAAGCACCACTAACAGGTGTAGAAAGCACCACTGACAGGTGTAGAAAGCACCACTGACAGGTGTGGAAAGCACCACGTACCATTTGCAACACCTTCTAGATTACAGTTTGGAACAGTTAACACCTTACAGGCTGTTGTGACTGAGACACAAAGGTTAGAAAGTTTTAAAACTATGGCGACGTCACCTCAGCTGACAGCCCAATCGTAACTATCAATGTCTCAGCTCATTCAATAACTGGGATATAATATACAATTATTTTAACACATTCACCAGTCTGTTGGTTGCTCAAAATAATGACTATGCAAAGAATTGCCTGCCACATGGAAACATCATAATATGCAAATTAAATTATCTACTTAGGAGGAACATAAACATACCGATCTAAATCCTTTTGCATACTCGCTGTTTATATAAATTGTATTATTATTACATACACTGCTAAACAAATTTACATACGCAACACAATTACCCTTCAGGCCGTAAACATTGTAACAAAACTCAATATATATATATATATATATATATATATATATATATATATATATATATATATATATATATATATATATATATATATATATATATATATATATATCATCGTTGCAACCAAATGAAAAAAATAAAATAACATTGCAAGCCATGCAGTAATATGCAAAACAGTTTTTAATCTCCACTGGTGCTTACAAGAAATTATATATGAAATTTAAGGAGAGTGAGAAGGTTAGTCCATTCGTAACAGTGGGGGGGGGGAGGTGAATCGACACGACCCAGTATCAGCTCTTGGGTCCCGCCTTCTCGATTGCCTATATAATGCATTGATATCTAAGACAAGATGTTTCTGTAATCTCTACATGTAAATCTACATAGGAGATAGGCCTCAAGTATCTACCCTTGTTAACATTTCGCCCTTATCTACTGTCAGTATTCCCCAAGAATCTTTTACGTCGCAATCATGGTTCCACTTTCCCGTATATAATGAATTACGATCCAGTTCCTTCAGTTTTTCATAGTACTCAAACCCTGAGAGTTCTTGGACCAGTATTTCAGCTGACGCAGGCTCTTTGGCGCTCGTCTCTGTAAATTTCGATTCGTATATTCTTACTGTGGAGCTCTACGTGGAGTGGTGTCTTCAGGGCTCTATTGTGGGGCCTTGCTGTGGAGCTCAATGCAGGGTGGTGTCTTCAGGGCTCTGTTGTGGGCCTTGCTGTGGAGCTCTATGTGGGGTGGTATCTTTTGGGCTCTGTTGTGGGCCTTGCTGTGGAGCTCTGTGTGGGGTGGTATCTTTTGGGCTCTGTTGTGGGCCTTGCTGTGGAGCTCTGTGTGGGGTGGTATCTTTTGGGCTCTGTTGTGGGCCTTGCTGTGGAGCTCTATGTGGGGTAGTGTCTCCAGGGCTCTATTGTGGGCCTTGTTGTGGAGCTCTATGTGGGCTAGTGTCTTCAGGGCTCTGTTGTGGGCCTTGCTGTGGAGCTCTATGTGGGCTAGTGTCTTCAGGGCTCTGTTGTGGGCCTTGCTGTGGAGCTTTATGTGGGGTGGGGTCTTAGGGGCTCTGTTGTGGGCCTTGCTCTGGAGCTCTATGTGGAGTGGGGTCTCAGGGGCTCTGTTGTGGGCCTTGCTGTGGAGCTCTATGTGGAGTGGGGTCTTAGGGGCTCTGTTGTGGGCCTTGCTGTGGAGCTCTATGTGGGGTAGTGTCTTAGGGCTCTGTTGTGAGCCTTGCTGTGGAGCTCTATGTGGGGTGGTGTCTTCAGGGCTCTGTTGTGGGCTTTGCTGTGGAGCTCTATGTGGGGTAGTGTCTTAGGGGCTCTGTTGTGGGACTTGCTGTGGAGCTCTATGTGGAGTGGTGTCTTAGGGGCTCTGTTGTGGGCCTTGTTGTGGAGCTCTATGTGGGGTAGTGTCTTAGGGCTCTGTTGTGGGCCTTGCTGTGGAGCTCTATGTGGGGTGGTGTCTTCAGGGCTCTGTTGTGGGCTTTGCTGTGGAGCTCTATGTGGGGTAGTGTCTTCAGGGCTCTATTGTGGGCCTTGCTGTGGAGCTCTATGTGAGGTAGTGTCTTAGGGCTCTGTTGTGGGCCTTGCTGTGGAGCTCTATGTGGGGTAGTGTCTTCAGGGCTCTGTTGTGAGCCTTACTGTGGAGCTCTCTGTGGGGTGGTGTCTCCTGGGCTCTGTTGTGGGCCTTGCTGTGGAGCTCTATGTTCTGTAGTGTCTTCAGGGCTCTGCTGTGAGGCCTTGCTGTGGAGCTCTATGTGAGGTAGTGTCTTAGGGCTCTGTTGTGGGCCTTACTGTAGAGCTCTATGTGGGATAATGTCTTAGGGCTCTGTTGTGGGCCTTGTTGTGGAGCTCTATGTGGGGTGGTGTCTTCTGGGCTCTGTTGTGGGCCTTGCTGTGGAGCTCTATGTAGGGTGGTGTCTTCAGGGCTCTATTGTGAGGCCTTGCTGTCGAACTCTATGTGGGGCGGTGTCTTCAGGGCTCTGTTGTGAGGCCTTGCTGTGGAGCTCTATGTGGGGTGGGGTCTTAGGGGCTCTGTTGTGAACCTGGCTGTGGAGCTCTATGTGGGGTGGGGTCTTAGGGGCTCTGTTGTGGGCTTTGCTGTGGAGCTCTATGTGGGGTGGTGTCTTCAGGGCTCTGTTGTGAGGCCTTGCTGTGGAGCTCTATGTGGGGCGGTGTCTTCAGGGCTCTGTTGTGAGGCCTTGCTGTGGAGCTCTATGTGGGGTGGGGTCTTAGGGGCTCTGTTGTGGGCTTTGCTGTGGAGCTCTATGTGGGGTGGTGTCTTCAGGGCTCTGTTGTGAGGCCTTGCTGTGGAGCTCTATGTGGGCGGTGTCTTCAGGGCTCTGTTGTGAGGCCTTGCTGTGGAGCTCTATGTGGGGTGGTGTCTTCAGGGCTCTGTTGTGAGGCCTTGCTGTGGAGCTCTGTGTGGGGCGGTGTCTTCAGGGCTCCGTTGTGAGGCCTTGCTGTGGAGCTCTATGTGGGGTGGTGTCTTCAGGGCTCTGTTGTGAGGCCTTGCTGTGGAGCTCTATGTGGGGTGGGGTCTTAGGGGCTCTGTTGTGGGCTTTGCTGTGGAGCTCTATGTGGGGTGGTGTCTTCAGGGCTCTGTTGTGAGGCCTTGCTGTGGAGCTCTATGTGGGGTGGTGTCTTCAGGGCTCTGTTGTGGGCTTTGCTGTGGAGCTCTATGTGGGGTAGTGTCTTAGGGGCTCTGTTGTGGGACTTGCTGTGGAGCTCTATGTGGAGTGGTGTCTTAGGGGCTCTGTTGTGGGCCTTGCTGTGGAGCTCTATGTGGGGTGGTGTCTTCAGGGCTCTGTTGTGGGCTTTGCTGTGGAGCTCTATGTGGGGTGGTGTCTTCAGGGCTCTGTTGTGAGGCCTTGCTGTGGAGCTCTATGTGGGGTGGGGTCTTAGGGGCTCTGTTGTGGGCCTGGCTGTGGAGCTCTATGTGGGGTGGGGTCTTAGGGGCTCTGTTGTGGGCTTTGCTGTGGAGCTCTATGTGGGGTGGTGTCTTCAGGGCTCTGTTGTGAGGCCTTGCTGTGGAGCTCTATGTGGGGCGGTGTCTTCAGGGCTCTGTTGTGAGGCCTTGCTGTGGAGCTCTATGTAGGGTGGTGTCTTCAGGGCTCTGTTGTGAGGCCTTGCTGTGGAGCTCTATGTGGGGCGGTGTCTTCAGGGCTCTGTTGTGGACCTTGCTGTGGAGCTCTATGTGGGGTAGTGTCTCTGTTGTGGGCCTGGCTGTGGACCTGGCTGTGGAGCTCTATGTGGGGTGGTGTCTTCAGGGCTCTGTTGTGAGCCTTGTTGTGGAGCTCTATGTGGGGTGGTGTCTTCAGGGCTCTGTTGTGAGCCTTGTTGTGGAGCTCTATGTGGGGTGGGGTCTTCAGGGCTCTGTTGTGAGCCTTGCTGTGGAGCTCTATGTGGGGTGGGGTCTTCAGGGCTCTGTTGTGAGCCTTGCTGTGGAGCTTGTGTATAGTTGTATGTATGGGGATTGTTTGTTTACATTTTGTGGGTTTGGATATTTAAGAACTCTTCCCCCTTTTCCTCACCTTTTTTATTTGTAACTCTCCCACATACACTCTCTTTTCCCTCTCACAAACTCTTCCTCACTCTTTCACCCCTCTCTTATACTTTCTCCACCTGTTTACATTCCCTCTCTCATCCCACCACACGCTCTCTACCCTCCCAACACTCTTACATATGTAAGACCAATCCTGGAGTATGCTGCCCCAGCATGGAGACCGTACCTTGTCAAGCACAAGACGAAGCTGGAAAAAGTTCAGAGATATGCCTCTAGGCTAGTCCCAGAACTAAGAGGCATGAGTTACGAGGAAAGGCTACGGGAAATGCACCTCACGACACTGGAAGACAGAAGAGTAAGGGGAGACATGATCACTAACTACAATGTGGGAATAATAGAAAATGACATTGCAGACGAAGCTGCAACACTTGCAACTAAGAGAAGAACTGTAGACATTTACATACCACAGAGTCTATCACAGATTAAGAAAGTAATTAGAAACAGAGCAATGCAGATGATGTACAGTGACCACAACACAGCAGTTGCAACATCAGGATCTGCGGGTTGGTACAAGAATTCAACCAACTACGAACCACTTAGTTTGATGAAAGGGAACAGTAGAGCAACAGAAGTACACTTATATCGTATCAGGCTTGGATACCCATGTGCATGGGAAATAGGCTTACAGGTTCCGGAAGATGAGAGGAAATGTCAGCACTGTGGAGAAATGCCCGATAGATCACTGGAACATTATCTAACACAGTGCACAGCTGCAACCACAACAGACCACTGGAACATTATCTAACACAGTGCACAGTTACAACGACAACAGACCACTGGAACATTATCTAACACAGTGCACAGTTACAACCACAACAGACCACTGGAACATTATCTAACACAGGGCACAGTTACAACGACAACAGACCACTGGAACATTATCTAACACAGTGCACAGTTACAACCACAACAGACCACTGGAACATTATCTAACACAGTGCACAGTTACAACGACAACAGACCACAGGAACATTATCTAACACAGTGCACAGCTGCAACCACAACAGACCACTGGAACATTATCTAACACAGTGCACAGTTACAACGACAACAGACCACTGGAACATTATCTAACACAGTGCACAGTTGCAACCACAACAGACCACTGGAACATTATCTAACACAGGGCACAGTTACAACGACAACAGACCACTGGAACATTATCTAACACAGTGCACAGTTACAACCACAACAGACCACTGGAACATTATCTAACACAGTGCACAGTTACAACGACAACAGACCACTGGAACATTATCTAACACAGTGCACAGTTGCAACCACAACAGACCACTGGAACATTATCTAACACAGTGCACAGTTACAACGACAACAGACCACTGGAACATTATCTAACACAGTGCACAGTTACAACCACAACAGACCACTGGAACATTATCTAACACAGTGCACAGTTGCAACCACAACAGACCACTGGAACATTATCTAACATAGGGCACAGTTACAAACCCAATAAGATTTCAACTTAGATTCAACAGAGCAGAAGTTGTTAAACACGTGGGACAAAATCTTACTGAAGCGACCATACGAGTCATAAATACTCATACTCCGCCCAAGTAAAACAGAAACAAGCAACACTTAGTGGGCCAGCCAGAGGCTTAGGGCCCGCGCAGGATTATCCCTGCAAAAAAAAAAAGCAACCTACAAAATCCTCCGAGGAATTGACAGGGTAGATAAGGATAAACTATTTAACACAGGTGGGACGCGAACAAGGGGACACGGGTGGAAACTGAGTACCTTAATGAGCCACAGGGACGTTAGAAGGAACTTTTTCAGTATCAGACTAGTTAACAGGTGGAATGCATTAGGTAGTGATGTGGTGGAGGCTGACTCCATACACAGTTTCAAATGTAGATATGATAGAGCCCAGTAGGCTCAGGAATCTGTACACCAGTTGATTGACAGTTGAGAGGCGGGACCAAAGAGCCAGAGCTCAACCCACCGCAAGCACAACTAGGTGAGTACAAGTAGGTGAGACCACTGTCCCCTCTCCCACACTCTCCCCATCCTCCCCTACTCCCCCCTCACATACCCCCAAACCCCCCCTACCAACCCACTCCATCTCTATAAAAACCCACTTCCTCTCCCCACCCCCCACCCCCACCCCTCACCCCACCCCCACACCCCCCCACACAACCCCCCCCCCCTCCTCACCCCCGCCCCCTCCAAAAACAATAACCTACCGTTGTCCCAGCTCAAACACGTTATAATCTCGTATTCATTCATTAATTAGCCCGGCCGAAATATTAGTCTGTCCGTCATTAATTTACGTGTTGGCGATATGTATTATTCACTCCGCGAATAAATAAAATATAAGACGAAATATAAAATGAATGTATATTTTTCCCGTGTTTTTAATTCCTTGCCTGAATTATCGCATTCATTTATAGAAACAAGTGAACTTGTTTTATGTTTGCTTTTTTTTGTTCGCTTGGGATTGTTTATGCAACTGCAAATGGCTTAAATATTGATATAAAATAGTGAGGCTTGCAGAGCATAGAAAATGGGAGTGCTTATGTTATGTTTTTGACAGGAGGAAGGTGGGGGGGGAGGATGTAAAGGAGAGAGAAGGAAGAGAAAGATGGGAGAGAGAAGCAAGAAGTAAAGAGAGGGAGTAGCGAAAATCACGGGGGAGGGGTGAAGAGGGAATACAGAGAATGATGTTGGTAGTGGAGGGAATAGAGAGAAGGAAGGAGACAGAGGAGACAGGAGAAGGAATTGTAGGAAAGGACAGGTGAAGGAATATAATGAAGATAAAAGAGAGAATGGCTGCCAAAGACCAAATAAACATGGAGAAAGAGGCAGAAAGAATGAATTTAAGTAGAGAAGGCACAAAATATAAATCACCTTCACTCCCTAATTACTCACAAGGCTAATTGCTCACAGTTACAACAATAACAGACTCTATTCCCCCGGACAGCACTCATCTCCCTTATATAAATCTTTCAGTATGTTGAGTATCAAGTCACTGACCATCCCCTCAAGTGGACTCTGCATCAATAAAACTCTCCACTGTAATGTTAATCCTGACCTTAAGCGCTTCCTTGAGGACTGAAACACACCAGAAACACATATATCTTTGATATTCCAAGCATGGCACTTAACCACACCAGAAACACTACAAATCAAGTGTCCTAAACTATGGAATGACCTCTCTAATTACATTAAAAAATGTAATTCTCTCCCCCCAGTTTAAAAAAGTGACTAAGTGACCTTATTCACCAGATGTAAATAATTTTCCTAACCTTTTTTTTCATCCCACATGTCAACGTGTATTTTGCTGATATTGTGAACCTTTAATTCATATTTACTAAATAAATACTGTTACTAAATACTGTTGTGTTTAAATATGAACAATGAACAAATCATTTGTCGCTTTCCTAAATCTCATTTACAAGTATACAATAAGTAACTAGGTATTGTTAAGGCAACGGCTGTTTATAATTGTCTCTTGTACAATTGCCAATTATATTCACATCTTTCAAAAGTTGTATTGTATAGCATTTGGTAAATCTGTTGAACAATGTATATATGTTTGTTTGTTTTCTGGTGTTTAGTGTTTACCTCATCAAACCTTCACACAACCTCACGGTATTATTTTATGGATTGCTCGAAACAGTTTGAATATTTTATGTATACTCATGAATATACTCTGTAACCATTATTATACCCCTCTTTCATATTATTTAGTATATTTTTTAAATAAATTGTTATTATTATTATTATTAGTAGTAGTAGTAGTAGTAGTAGTAGTAGTAGTAGTAGTATTTTTAAAGTAGAAGAAATGTAACTGGAATGTGTTAATATGGAGGTAGAAGAGGAAGGGGGAAGGAGTGAGAGACAGAGTGAGTGAGTGATGGAGGGAGAGAGAAGGAAACATAAATGAATTCAAACCCCTTCACTTGTACTGCTCCTTTACACACAAATGATGGTTCGTACACAGAGGATGACAAAGAAATATGTGAAATATTAGAAGACCAACGTGAGGTTATGTTTAACACCCCAATAAACAATACGAAAGTTGAAGACACCTTTATGAACGATATCCCAACCCCTGACAATATAACTGACATTAACATGAGCAGTTGGGCAGAAGACATGCCCATGCACTCGGCCCCAGGTCCTAACTCCCGGAACTCTATATTTATAAAGTAATGTAAAGTTGTAGTATTAAGAGCGCTTAGTGTAATATGGGAGGCAAACCTTGACTACAGGGGAAAATACGAGCGGCACTTAAATAAGCGGATATAACTCCACTATACAAGGGAGGTAATTAAGCTCTGGCAACAAAAAACTAGAAACCTGTCACACATAATTAAAGTTATTGAAGCAGTGATTAAGAATCCTATTTCCAGCTTTATAGATATCAATGAACTTGACAACCCAGATCGGAATGGATTTTGATTTAAGGGAGATCCTGCCTTCCGCAATTATACAACCATGGTGACAAAATCATGCAAGCATAAGGAGAAAAACAAAATACATTCAGTCACTTTGCAAAGGCATTCAACAAGTGTGACCACTGAGTAACAGCCCTTACGTGAGGTCAATAGGAATAATAGGTCAAATGGGGCGTTGGATTTTGGGTTTTATGTTAAATAGAAAGTAAACAGTGACTGTTTATTGTAGAACCCACTCCGAGTATACTCCCAGATCCCACTGCTGGTATACTCCCAGATCCCACTGCTGGTATACTCCAGGTATACTCCCTGAATCCCTCTAGGTATACATCCAGAACCCACTCCTGGTATACTTCAGGAATACTCCAGGTAAAGGAAAAGAGAGAAAGAGAGAAGGGAAAGGCAAATATAAGGAAAGAGTGAGAGGAAGATAGTGAAAAGGAGGGACGAAGGAGGAGAAAGATGAAGAAACAAAAAGAAAGGAATGGAGATAGAATGGAAAAGGAATAGAGATAGTAAATCAAGAGAGAAAGAAGGGGAT
>NC_091189.1:20584759-20587259 GCF_040958095.1 Procambarus clarkii
AGTTTTAAGGAGATGGCCATCCCGGGCTGTGAGGAGTTCAGAGACTACATAGCAGGCACCATAACAATGGGAGGACCAAGAATAGTAGTTGCAGTAATATACAACCCTCCACCAAATGACAGGAGACCCAGTCAAGAGTATGAAAACAACAACAAGGCAGTTAACACTATAATTGAGAGGGCAGCCTCTGCTGCCTGTAGAAATAGATCCCACCTGCTCATCATGGGCGACTTCAATCACGGAAAGATTGACTGGGAGAACAAGGAACCGCATGGAGGCGAGGATACGTGGAGAGCGAAACTATTGGAGGTGGTGACAAGCAACTTTTTAACGCAGCATGTCGGAGAACCCACAAGGATGAGAGGCAATGACGAACCAGCGAGACTCGACCTAGTCTTCACTCTGAACGACTCCGACATAAGAGAAATCGGTTTTGAGGACCCAGTAGGAATGAGCGACCACAGTGTACTGGTGTTTGAGTACTTGATTGAAGAAGGGTTATTGAACTCGAGGAGGGATACCGAAACCAAAAGGTTAGCATACCGAAAGGGAAACTATGAGGGGATAAGAAAATTCCTAACAGATATAGCATGGGAAACAGAGCTCAGGGGAAAGACGGCCCAAGATATGATGGATTACATCACGCAGAAGTGCAAGGACGCAGCAAACAAGTTTGTCCCAGTCCAAAAGGAAAACAGAGAAATGAAGATGAGAAACCCATGGTTTAATCAAAGATGTAGGCTAGCTAAGCAGCAAAGTAAAAGGGCATGGAGAAACTATAGGAATAACAGGACACTGGAGAGCAGAGAAAGATACCAGAATGCCAGGAATGAATATGTCAGGATGAGAAGAGAGGCAGAAAGACAATACGAAAATGACATCGCAAGCAAGGCAAAGACTCAGCCTAAATTGTTGCATAGCCACATTAGGAGAAAAACAACAGTAAAGGAACAGGTTATGAGATTAAGGATAGGGGCGGAAGGATTCACTACAAATGACAAGGAAGTGTGTGAGGAATTGAATAAGAAATTCCAGGAGGTCTTCACCTTAGAACAAGGAGAAGTTCCAGAGGTAAGTGAGGGAATAGCTAACCAACAACCACTGGAAGAGTTTGAGATTACCAGTGGGGAAGTAAGGAAGTGTTTACTAGAGTTGGACGTGACGAAGGCTATAGGCCCAGATGGAATCTCCCCTTGGGTTCTAAAGGAAGGAGCAAGAGAACTGAGCCTACCACTCTCCATAGTGTATAACAAATCACTGGCAACAGGGGAACTGCCAGATATTTGGAAAGCAGCTAACGTAGTCCCGATATACAAGAAAGGGGATAGACAGGAGGCACTGAACTACAGGCCAGTGTCCCTAACCTGCATACCATGCAAACTGATGGAGAAGATTGTGCGAAAAAAACTAGTGGAGCATCTGGAGTGAAGGAACTTTGTAACACAGCATCAACATGGGTTCAGGGATGGCAGGTCCTGCCTCACAGGGTTACTTGAATTCTACGACCAGGCAACAAAAATAAGGCAAGAAAGAGAAGGGTGGGCAGACTGCATATTTTTGGATTGTCAGAAAGCCTTTGATACAGTGCCACACAAGAGGCTAGTGCGAAAATTGGAGATGCAGGCTGGAGTGAGAGGGAAGGTACTCCGGTGGATAGAGGAATACCTAAGCAACAGGAGACAACGAGTCTGTGTGAGGGGTGAGGTCTCAGATTGGCGAGACGTCACAAGTGGAGTCCCGCAGGGGTCAGTCCTTGGACCTATACTGTTTCTGGTATATGTAAATGATCTCCCAGAGGCTATAGATTCGTTCCTCTCAATGTTTGCCGACGATGCAAAAATTATGAGGAGGATTGAAACAGAGGATGATAGTAGGAGGCTACAAGATGACCTGGATAGACTGAGTGAATGGTCCAACAAATGGCTGTTGAAGTTCAACCCGAGTAAATGCAAAGTAATGAAACTAGGCAGTGGAAACAGGAGGCCAGGCACAGGATACAGAATAGGAGATGAAGTACTTAATGAAACAGACAGAGAGAAAGATCTAGGAGTTGATATCACACCAAACCTGTCTCCTGAAGCCCACATAAAGAGAATAACGTCTGCGGCATATGCGAGGCTGGCTAACATCAGAACGGCGTTCAGGAACCTGTGTAAGGAATCATTCAGAATCTTGTACACCACATATGTAAGACCAATCCTGGAGTATGCGGCCCCAGCATGGAGCCCGTACCTTGTCAAGCACAAGACGAAGCTGGAAAAAGTCCAAAGGTATGCTACTAGACTAGTCCCAGAACTAAGAGGCATGAGTTATGAGGAAAGGCTGCGGGAAATGCACCTCACGACACTGGAAGACAGAAGAGTAAGGGGGGACATGATCACAACCTACAAAATCCTCAGGGGAATCGACCGGGTAAACAAGGATGAGCTTTTCAACACTGGTGGGACGCGAACAAGGGGACACAGGTGGAAGCTGAGTACCCAAATGAGCCACAGAGACG
>NC_091189.1:20589759-20607259 GCF_040958095.1 Procambarus clarkii
ACAGAAGTCAGCAGTCGTCTGCTCCTGTACCCTCCTGTGTGTAAAACTAGTAGGGTAAGGCTTACCATGAGCTATGGGAAGGGAAAGCTCTCAGCCTGCTAACAGAAGTCAGCAGTCGTCTGCTCCTGTACCCTCCTGTGTGTAAAACTAGTAGAGTAAGGCTTACCATGAGCTATGGGAAGGGAAAGCTCTCAGCCTGCTAACAGGAGTCAGCAGTCATCTGCTCCTGTACCCTCCTGTGTGTAAAACTAGTAGGGTAAGGCTTACCATGAGCTATGGGAAGGGAAAGCTCTCAGCCTGCTAACAGGAGTCAGCAGTCGTCTGCTCCTGTACCCTCCTGTGTGTAAAACTAGTAGAGTAAGGCTTACCATGAGCTATGGGAAGGGAAAGCTCTCAGCCTGCTAACAGGAGTCAGCAGTCATCTGCTCCTGTACCCTCCTGTGTGTAAAACTAGTAGGGTAAGGCTTACCATGAGCTATGGGAAGGGAAAGCTCTCAGCCTGCTAACAGGAGTCAGCAGTCGTCTGCTCCTGTACCCTCCTGTGTGTAAAACTAGTAGAGTAAGGCTTACCATGAGCTATGGGAAGGGAAAGCTCTCAGCCTGCTAACAGGAGTCAGCAGTCATCTGCTCCTGTACCCTCCTGTGTGTAAAACTAGTAGAGTAAGGCTTACCATGAGCTATGGGAAGGGAAAGCTCTCAACCTGCTAACAGGAGTCAGCAGTCGTCTGCTCCTGTACCCTCCTGTGTGTAAAACTAGTAGGGTAAGGCTTACCATGAGCTATGGGAAGGGAAAGCTCTCAGCCTGCTAACAGGAGTCAGCAGGCGTCTGCTCCTGTACCCTCCTGTGTGTACCCTCCTGTGTGTTAGATAAAACTCTTATCTTGTTGTGGCTTGTTGTATCTGCTTCCTTTTTTCTTTTAACTTTCCTGACGTTCGAGATCTTGATATAAATGCATGAATATGTAAATACATATTCATATGTATACACTAGCCAATACGTATTCATATGTATACACAAACCAATTCAAACGAGCAGCTATCAAAACACAACCTTATATCCATTATACACACAAACATACACAGATGTATACAGATGTATATTCTGCTATCGTCATACAGATTATACGCTCTCAAGCTCCCCCACCCCCTCCCAGTCAATCCTGCCGTATCACATCCTACAAAAAAAATAATATATACAACTCCATATGAACTATGCTTTTCGTCTGTACTGTTAATAGATAATTTTTTTCATAGTATTAGATAAGATAAATCGTTTGCGAATAATTGAAGCCGTTTGCAAATTAATGTAGTTTTTTTTTTAGAAATTAAACAGAGATTAAATTTTGCCGGCCATTTATGTGGAGATAAAAATTTTATGTTAATTAAGAGTCAATTAAAATCATTATTATATTTAACTATAAAGGTTAAATAGGTTAAATATATCACTGTTAAAAGTGCTTGTTAAGTGCCCAGACTAGTACCCGAACTGAGGGGTATGAGCTACGAGGAGAGACTACGGGAATTAAACCTCACATCACTGGGAGACAGAAAAGTTTGAGGGGGACATGATCACCACATACAAGATTCTCAGAGGAATTGATAGGGTAGATAAAGACAGGCTATTTACCACAAGGGACACACGCACTAGAGAACACAGGTGGAAACTGAGTGCCCAGATGAGCCACAGAGATGTTAGAAAGAATTTTTTCAGTGTCAGAGTAGTAGACAAATAGAATGCATTAGGAAGTTATGTGGTGGAGGCTGACTCCATACACAGTTTCAAGTGGAGACATGATAGAGCCCAATAGGCTCAGGAATCTGTACACCTGTTGATTGACAGTTGAGAGGCGGGACCAAAGAGCCAGAGCGCAACCCACCGCAAGCACACCTAGGTGAATACAACTAGGTGAATGCACCAGCACCGTTCCAAATGAGTTAATCCTCCAACTGACATTCTAATCAATTACTGCCTCAATAATGCTTTCTATAACCACACACAAAATAGCAGCCCCGGTGTGTGTGTGTAATCTTGCCTGTAAACCCGGATATTAATCATGTTGCAGAATATAACTGTCTTTTTGTGTTGTGCCAATTGTTGACCTCATTGTGTTTTATTGTGTTTGTTGATTGTTATTTTCACTGTTGCTATTGTTTGCTCTGCTTTGCTTTTTTTGTGGTTTGTTTTTTGTTGGCTTGGACCTCAACTGGAGCTCTCTGTCTGTCTGTCTGTCTGTCTGTCTGTCTGTCTGTCTGTCTGTCTGTCTGTCTGTCTGTCTGTCTGTCTGTCTGTGTCTGTCTGTCTGTCTGTCTGTCTGTCTGTCTGTCTGTCTGTCTGTCTGTGTCTGTCTGTCTGTCTGTCTGTCTGTCTCTCTGTCTGTCTGTCTGTCTGTCTGTCTGTCTGTCTGTCTGTGTCTGTCTGTCTGTCTGTCTGTCTGTCTGTCTGTCTGTCTGTCTGTCTGTCTGTCTGTGTCTGTCTGTCTGTCTGTCTGTCTGTCTGTCTGTCTGTCTGTCTGTCTGTCTGTCTGTGTCTGTCTGTCTGTCTGTCTGTCTGTCTGTCTGTCTGTCTGTGTCTGTCTGTCTGTCTGTCTGTCTGTCTGTCTGTCTGTCTGTCTGTCTGTCTGTGTCTGTCTGTCTGTCTGTCTGTCTGTCTGTCTGTCTGTCTGTCTGTCTGTCTCTCTCTCTCTCTCTCTCTCTCTCTCTCTCTCTCTCTCTCTCTCTCTCTCTCTCTCTCTCTCTCTCTCTCTCTCTCTCTCTCTCTCTCTCTCTCTCTCTCTCTCACCACCTGGCCATGCATAGACGATTGCATGTTTAATATTTGAGAGTGCGTGTGTAAGTGTGCTGTGTGTGTGTCGTATGCGGGAACTCACCTTAATACACACATACATACATATTATATATGTGTATATATATATATATATATATATATATATATATATATATATATATATATATATATATATATATATATATATATATATATATATATATGCAACAATGATCACAAAAACACTGATCCAAGTATGCAGAATAACCACATATGAAAAATAGAAAATGCTTAACGCGTTTTCGGCTAATTCGCCTTCATCAGAGCAAAGTAGAGATTCTACTTTGCTCTGATGAAGGCGAATTAGCCGAAAACGCGTTAAGCATTTCCTTTTTTTCATATGTGGTTATTCTGCATATATATATATATATATATATATATATATATATATATATATATATATATATATATATATATATATATATATATATATATATGTCGTACCTAATAGCCAGAATGCACTTCTCAGCCTACTATGCAAGGCCCGATTTGCCTAATAAGCCAAGTTTTTCTGAATTAATATATTTTTTCTAATTTTTTTCTTATGAAATGATAAAGCTACCCATTTCATTATGTATGAGGTCAATTTTTTTTTATTGGAGTTAAAATTAACGTAGATATATGACCGAACCTAACCAACCCTACCTAACCTAACCTAACCTATCTCTATCAGTTAGGTTAGGTTAGGTAGCAGAAAAAGTTAGGTTAGGTTA
The DNA here is from genome assembly GCF_040958095.1 of Procambarus clarkii. Classification (NCBI taxonomy): domain Eukaryota; kingdom Metazoa; phylum Arthropoda; class Malacostraca; order Decapoda; family Cambaridae; genus Procambarus; species Procambarus clarkii. Next base: position 20,593,297 of record NC_091189.1, read on the forward strand.
GGTTAGGTAGGTTAGGTAGTCGAAAAAACATTAATTCATGAAAACTTGGCTTATTAGGCAAATTGGGCCATGCATAGTTGGCTGAGAAGTGCGTTCTGGCTATTAGGTACGACATATATATATATATATATATATATATATATATATATATATATATATATATATATATATATATATATATATATATATATATATATATATATATATATATAGCAGTCTTTCTTGTACACAATATATGTTGTTGAATATGACGAAAGGGTAAGATTAATGATTCTAACACGAATCTTCTCAATATTTCTTACGTTTTTCTTCTCTGTCGAGGGCAATTGAAATATTAACTCTCCAAAGTTCATTTTCCCATTTTTTATTTTTGGTCTGACTCCTAAATGCGTTTCGCAAGGCCTTCTTACATTTCCAAAGACAGGTTTACACATATCATATATCATGCTTATATTCGATTTGGGTGAGGTGACATGACACAAATGTTTTTGGGTGAGGTGACAGAACACGAATCAATGGGTATAAAGTGGATATGAAAACATACGAGCGAAAGTAATTACAGAAGGCCTATTGGCCCATATTTTCTCTTACTGTTTCTATGTTGGTTCGAGGTCTTGAAGTGGGTAGAATATAGTTATGTGTTAATTGGCTGTTTATTGCTGGTGTTGACTTTTTGATGTGTAGGGCCTCGCTGATGTCGAGTCTCCTGCTATCGCTGTATCTGTCAATGATTTCTGTGTTGTTTGTTAAGATTTCTCTGGTGATGGACTGGTTGTGGGAAGAGATTATATGCTCCTTTGTGGGAAAATCCTAGCAGGATTTAATTCTTTTTCTTTTTATGAAATATTAAATATTTACTTTATTTATTTTTCAGTTGAATTTAATATTATATTATTTTTCTTCTGAGTTAGTTCTTAGTGGACTGTATATTCTAATTCAGCTGCTAGAACTTATCACACACAGAGTTGGTGGGACAATTTGTAGCTTAAACCAGTTTGAGGGAGCTCCTTCATAAACCACATATTATTTACCTAGTCTTTAATATATAAATTATAAATCATACCACATACGGTGATCTAATCTACTGTTATACTTATAGATAATTTAATTATGTATACTACTCTATCTACAGTATTAAACACAAAAGGGCCTTATCTGATACTGTAGTTGTGGCCTGCTAAGGCTGTGTAATGGTAGCATCAGGTTGGGGTGTGGCCCTGTGCCTCAGAGTGCCACGTGATGGCGGCTATCTGGAGGCCTGCAAGGCCTGATGCACAGCAGGATAACAAATGTCTATAATTATGTTGGGAGCCAGCTGTAATCCAAGGGAACTTATAATTATGTTGGGAGCCAGCTGTAATCCAAGGGAACTTATAATTATGTTGGGAGCCAGCTGTAATCCAAGGGAACTTATAATTATGTTGGGAGCCAGCTGTAATCCAAGGGAACTTATAATTATGTTGGGAGCCAGCTGTAATCCAAGGGAACTTATAATTATGTTGGGAGCCAGCTGTAATCCAAGGGAACTTCACATCACTCATTCCTACCGAATGTTTAGAATTAATAATGGTTCCCTAAACATATAAGTATAGGTATGACATGGAATATGTGTGTGTGTGTGTGGTAGAGCTGAGTAAGTACTTGTACTTACTTACTTACTTGTACTTACTTACTTACCCCAAACAAGTACTAAGTACTTGTTTGGGATTTTCTCATGCTAATAACCGGCTACTTAATCTATATTATACGGTGCACCTATAATACCAGAGTCTAAAGCAGTCGGATACTTAGCTCTTCTCTTTGTTAATGAGATCTTCGGTTAGGCGGATGGTAGAGGATCCTGTGTCGAAGCTCAGAGAAAGAACTTTTTGTGTTGTAAAATTTGTCAGGGAGTGTTTCCTGGCTGTGTTTACAAGTTGCTGTCTTGTGATGCTCGGCCTCCCTCCTTGTTAAGTTTAAACACTAGACTGTTGTTTAAAAGAAATAGAGTTAATATAAATATTCGTCTTGTTGTTGACGTCACGGAATACCCGTTCTCTGATTTCTTTAATGGGTCACATATGTTATTTTGTGTGTCGGATTTCCGTCATCCTTGATGGTGCCCTGTTGTTTGTGCATTGTTAATCGCCTGGAAAGATAAGTTGTTGTCTTGCCTATATACTAAGATCTTTGGGGCTTACAGTTCCCAAATGGGAATGTGAAGGCATAGACGACGTTGGTTTCCTTCAAGGCGTTCTGTTTGGTGTCTGGGGAGTTTTTCATGAGTAGGTTGGCCGTTTTCTTGTTTTTGTAGTAAATTATCAATTGTATTTTCCGATTTTTTGTCTAGGGATAACGTTCCTATTAATAATATCTTTCAGGACATTTTCCTCCATTTTATAAGCCGTCGAAAAGAAGTTCCTGTAAAACAGTCTAATAGGGGGGTACAAGTGTTGTGTTAGTTGTCTCTTCAGAGGTTGCATGGCGTTGCAACTTTTTTTATGACGTCTTCAACAAAACCATTGGAGAAGCCATTGTTGACTAGGACCTGCCTTACCCTACAGAGTTCTTCATCGACTTGCATCCATCCTGAGCTGTGGCTGAGAGCACGGTCGACGTAAGCGTTGACAACACTCATGTACCTGTCTGGGCAGTCGCTGTTGGCATTGAGGCACATTCCTATGTTGGTTTCCTTAGTGTAGACTACAGTGTGGAAGCCTCCGCTCCTTTCCATGACTGTTACATCTAGAAAGGACATCTTCACATCAGTCTCCATCTCGTAAGTGAAACTTAACACCGAATTCTGCTCAAATGCCTCCTTCAGCTCCTGCAGACGTCTGACATCAGGTACCTGCATAAAAAAATGTTGTCAACATACCTGCAGTATATGCCCGGTTTCAAGCCCATGTCAACTAAGACCCTCTGCTCGATAGTCCCCATGTAGAAGTTCGCAAACAGGACACCTAGGGGAGAACCCATGGCGACCCCATCTATTTGCTTATACATGTGTCCATCTGGGCTCAAGAAGGGTGCCTCTTTAGTGCAGGCTTGAAGTAGCTTTCTTAGTATGTTTTCTGGTATGTCAAGACGAGTACAAGCCGGATCACGATACACTCTGTCCATTATCATCCCGAGTGTTTCATCCATAGGCACGTTCTTAAACAGGGACTCCACATCCAAAGAGGCTCTTATCCCCGTGGCCCGTGCTCCCCGCAGTAAGTCAACGAAGTCTCCTTTGGAGACTTCAGACTGAAAGAACAAGGCACATAAGGAGTCAGCAAGCTGTTGAGTCGCTTAGCCAGTCTGTACGTGGGTGTGGGTATCTGGCTGATGATTGGCCGAAGTGGGTTTCCAGGCTTGTGGGTCTTGACATTCCCGTATGCATAACCAGGTTTGATTTCCCCGATAACCTTTGGCAGGTGGAGTCCACAGCTACACACCTACCACAACTACACCCCTTCTACCACAACTGCAACTCTTTTACCAGAACTGTAACACTCCTACCACAACTACAACCCTCCAACCGCAACTGTAGGAGGGTTCGATTCCAGGCGGAGGTGGAAACAAATGGGCAGAGTTTCGTTCACCCTGATGGTCTGTTCACCTAGCAGTAAATAGGTACCTGGGAGTTAGACAGCTGCTACGAGCTGCTTCCTGGGGATGTGTGTGTGTATGTGTGTGTGTGTGTGTGTGTGTGTGTGTGTGTGTGTGTGTGTGTGTATTAGATATATATGTAGTAGACATAATAGAGGGAAAAATAAATTGGCTAGAGAGGCGGGGTCCAAGCGCTAAAAGCTCGATTTTGGAGACAAATAGTTAACAAGCAAATAGTAAACATTCACACACACCTTTCTCCGTTTCCGAAACCGGCCAAAGAAACCAACAGAACACAAAACTGAGAGGCATGAACTATAAGGAAAAATTGGACCTCAGCACACTGGAGGAAAGGAGGAATTTGGAAGACATGACAGCGACATATAAGATTTTAACGAGATGATATCAATGTGAAGAGTCATGTAGGATATGTTGTGAATAAAGAAAGGTAGAACATGAGTATATGCTCAGTATAAAGCGAAGGAAAACAAGGCAATATGTTCTGTATAAAGCTGAGTAGAACACAGGAACATGTTCAGTATAAGACAGAGTAGAACAAAGGAACATCAGTATAAGGCAGAATAGAACAAAGAAACATCAGTATAAGGCAGAATAGAACAAAGGAACATGTTCAGTATAAGGCAGAATAGAACAAAGGAACATCAGTATAAGGCAGAATAGAACAAAAGAACATCAGTAAAAGACAGAATAGAACAAAGGAACATCAGTAAAAGACAGAATAGAACAAAGGAACATCAGTAAAAGACAGAATAGAACAAAGGAACATTAGTAAAAGACAGAATAGAACAAAGGAACATTAGTAAAAGACAGAATAGAACAAAGGAACATCAGTATAAGGCAGAATAGAACAAAGGAACATCAGTAAAAGACAGAATAGAACAAAGGAACATCAGTAAAAGACAGAATAGAACAAAGGAACATCAGTATAAGGCAGAATAGAACAAAAGAACATTAGTGAAAGACAGAATAGAACAAAGGAACATCAGTATAAGGCAGAATAGAACAAAGGAACATCAGTATAAGGCAGAATAGAACAAAGGAACATCAGTATAAGGCAGAATAGAACAAAGGAACATCAGTAAAAGACAGAATAGAACAAAGGAACATTAGTGAAAGACAGAATAGAACAAAGGAACATCAGTATAAGGCAGAATAGAACAAAGGAACATCAGTATAAGGCAGAATAGAACAAAGGAATATCAGTATAAGGCAGAATAGAACAAAGGAATATCAGTTTAAGGCAGAATAGAACAAAGAAATATCAGTATAAGGCAGAATAGAACAAAGGAATATCAGTATAAGGCAGAATAGAACAAAGGAACATCAGTATAAGGCAGAATAGAACAAAGGAACATTAGTATAAGGCAGAATAGAACAAAGGAACATCAGTATAAGGCAGAATAGAACAAAGGAATATCAGTATAAGGCAGAATAGAACAAAGGAACATGTTCAATATAAGGCAGAGAAGAACAAACGAACATAATATGAAACTTAAGCGACAGACAAGTCACAAGAAATCATTTTCTTTAAGCGAATGGGGAAGATAGAAAATATAATAAACCAGAATCAAAAGCAATAGATCACAATAGATACAATAAGAAACAGGAGGTTCAGAACGTCCCTGATGAGCCAGAGCACAAGAGCTGGCGCCCAACACCTGCAAGTAATAAGAAACAGGAGGTTCAGAACGTCCCTGATGAGCCAGAGCTCAAGAGCTGGCGCCCAACACCTGCAAGCAATAAGAAACAGGAGGTTCAGAACGTCCCTGATGAGCCAGAGCTCAAGAGCTGGCGCCCAACACCTGCAAGTATACGGGCACACACACACACACACACACAGGCAAGAAAGAAAGGGATGGGCAGACTGCATATTTTTGGATTGCCAGAAAGCCTTTGATACAGTACCACACAAGAGGCTAGTGAAAAAGCTGGAGATGCAGGCTGGAGTGAAAGGGAAGGTACTCCGTTAGATAAGGGAGTACCTAAGCAACAGGAGACAACGAGTCAGTGTGAGGGGTGAGGTCTCAGATTGGCGAGACGTTACGAGTGGAGTCCCGCAGGGGTCAGTCCTTGAACCTATACTGTTTCTGATATACGTAAGTGATCTCCCAGAGGGTATAGAATCGTTTCTCTCAATGTTTGCTGATGATGCAAAATTATGATGAGGATTGAAACAGAGGATGATAGTAGGAGGTTTCAAGATGACCTAGACAGACTGAGTGAATAGTCTAACAAATGGCTGCTAATGTTTAACCCGAGTAAATGCAAAGTAATGAAACTAGGCGGTGGAAACAGGAGGCCAGACACAGGATACAGAATAGGAGATGAAGTACTTAATGAAACGAACAGAGAGAAAGATCTAGGAGTTGATATCACAACAAACCTGTCTCCTGAAGCCCACATAAAAAGAATTACGTCTGCGGCATATGCGAGGCTGGCTAACATCAGAACAGGGTTCAGGAACCTGTGTAAGGAATCGTTCAGAACCTTGTATACCACATACGTTAGACCATTCCTGGAGTATGCGGCCCCAGCATGGAGCCCGTATCTTGTCAAGCACAAGGCGAAGCTGGAAAAAGTTCAGAGGTATACCACTAGACTGGTCCCTGAACTAAGAGGCATGAATTACGAGGAAAGGCTGCGGGAAATGCACCTTACGACATTGGAAGACAGAAGAGTGAGGGGAGACATGATCAATACCTACAAAATCCTCAGGGGGGAATTGACAGGGTAGACAAGGATAATCTATTCAACACTGGCGGTACGCGAACAAGGGGACACAGGTGGAAACTGAGTACCCACATGAGCCACAGAGATATTAGAAAGAACTTTTTTAGTGTCAGAGTGGTTGACAAATGGAATGCATTAGGCAGTGATGTGGTGGAGGCTGACTCCATACACAGTTTCAAGTGTAGATATGATAGAGCCCAATAGGCTCAGGAATCTGTATACCAGTTGATTGACGGTTGAGAGGCGGGACCAAAGAGCCAGAGCTTCATCCCCACAAACACAACTAGATGAGTACAACTAGGTGAGTACACACACACACACACACACACACACACACACACACACACACACACACACACACACACACACACACACACACACACACACACACACACACACACACGCACGCAAGCCCCATGCATCCGTCCCCTCCTGGGTTTCTCATACATAATGTGTCTGCCGCAAGAGCCACCACGGCATCTGTTGGAACAGTGATTGATGTGGTGGAGGGTTTTTTTTTCCATATTGATTTTGGGCTGTTTTACCAAGCTGGAAATGTCTGGAAGTGGTGTTTTTATATTATTGATGTTATCATTGGTTAATAATGGTATTATGGTTGGCTTCACTCTCTGATATCGGTTGATATCGGTTCCAGAAGTTGATACCGGTTCTTAGGTTCCAGTATATGATACTGGTTCATCGGTTCCAAACGTTGATAGCTGTTCATTTTCTCCAGAATGATAACCTGATATCGCTTCAACGTTTCCAGAACGATAGCTTGAAAACACATTGACTTCTACACTGTAATAACTAAAAATAAATTGGTTATTAAATTGCCTTTCATTATAAAATTACATTGTTATCCGCCTATATATTCCATAGCATCGCCAATTACAGTTAAATTGGTTAGTGTATCCTCCTTGCACTTCTCCTGGACCGATGTTGCGTCTTATATTGCACGACGTTGCGGATAATCTATAAATTGATCCAATTATTGGCATTCTACTGCAGGATTTTGCAAAGAACCAACTGGAACCCATTTTTGGTCTTGCATTGCGTGATCTTGCAAAGAATGAGTAACCAGAAGCGAAGGATTAAGATACGAGTGAGGAGAGTAGAGGGAGTGGTGAAAGAGCAGAGTAGAGAGTAAGGTAATAAGCAGGAGAAAAGTAAATATATATAAGGATGTGTGAGAAATGAGTGAACAGAAGTGAAGGCAATAGGGAATGGATGAATGAGAAAGGAGAGAAGAAGAGAACGAGTAAGAGTTTGAGGGAGAAAGACAGAGAGAAATAGAGAGCGTGACAGAGAAAGACAAAGAGAAAATCGAGGGTTTCACAGAGAAAGAGAAATTGACCAAGAGCCCCTGAGGGCCGCCCTCGGGGGCAACAGGGAAATATACCTGACTGTAGCCTTTCCAGTTTTCTATTAAGTTTGTTTGGTCCGCCAAAGCCTCTTGAGCCCCTCGGTCTTCCCCTCTGGACACTGTGGGGTGGCTCCTGTGGGTAGGTGGGGGGGGGGGGAGGCTTTCCCCTTCTTTTCCTTGGCTTCCCTTCTCCCCCCTCTCATCCTCCCCATCTATTCTCCTTACTCCGGACATACTGGGTGGGTGTGGGCGTCTTTTCCCCCTCCTTTCCTTAGCCCCCCTCTTCTACCCCTCACACCAGTCCCCTCTAGCCTCCCATCCCCCAACACACTGGTGCGGTTGTGTTGTGGGGCGGTTAAAAAATTCCCCCTATTTCCCTCCTACTCCCATCCCCCCCTTCTCTCCCCTACCCCTTTGGTCTCCCACGCTAAGCAGACAGCGGCGCAAGTCTCCACCGTAAAAGTCAAAGACATTACTGACCAACAAACCTCAGGCGGCAGTAGAAGTCATAAACGACTTTGACAACCAGTGGAGAATAAGGAGCAACAAACAAAAGTTCAAAATAATACATTTTAGGAAAGGAAACCCTGAGACCATTATCCTTGACAACCACCCAGCCCAACCTCCCAATGTTGGCAGACTACTGCGACTCAAGATCAATACAACAGGAATCAAAACCTACTTAAATTACAGAATAATAAGAGTAAAAACAGAATTAGGAAAACTAAGGAGATTCCGAAGCCTCAGTACAAACATACACCTATATAAGGCTCCACCTATATAAGGCTCTATATCCACCTATATAAGGCTCTAGTTCGGCCGCATATAGAGTATCCTCCAGTACCACTACACACCATAAAGATAACTAACATGCAGAAGCTACAAGCAGTGCAGAATAAGGCGTTAAGAAGAGCAGCAAAACACCGTCCACCATATGACAAACAGTTCAGGAGCTCCATGAACTCCTGAACATACAGCCACTAAACACAAGACGCTCGAAATGTTAGAAGACCCAATACTAGAAAGATTATATTAGGATGAGACGCCCCACCCGTAGAGCAGGTGGCCCAAGAGCTTGGATCTACTCGGCGAAACACAAGCCCCAAAATGTACAATTCCAAGACTAAACACAGACCAGAATCCCCCACTAAAAAAACACCCTTAAACAGAACATTAAAACAAATGCATATGAGTGTGTATCTGTGAATGCTACACTGTGTTCATCTATATAGACATCCATATATGGTGAAACACATGTGAAGAACCTCTCACACACTCACAGCTCCCTGACAAGAGAGAGCCAGCTTAGCTTAGCTGCCAACACCCGCACATCGTGTCAGCATGGCGGACAGCCTACTTGCTATCATAACATCGTGTCAGCAAGGCTGACAGCCCGCCTGCTATCATAACTAAGATTAGCAAGGCGGACAGCCCGCCTGTTATCATAACATCGCGTCAGCAAGGCGGACAGCCCGCCTGCTATCATAACATCGTGTCAGCAGGGCGGACAGCCCGCTTGCTATCATAACATCGTGTCAGCAAAGTATAACGTATAACATAGGGACGCAGAGAGGTACAAACCTGTATATAGTAGGGCCCGAGAGCTGGAGCTCGCCACCCTGCAGACACAACTAAGCATACACACATATATGATGCATATAATTGTATATAATTTAAATCCTTTCCTGGGTCTTTGGTTATATATAATTTAAGCCTATGTTCCTGTGTTGATAGTTATCTATATGTTCCTGTGTTGGTAGTTATCTGTATGTTCCTGTGTTGGTTGTTATCTGTATGTTCCTGTGTTGGTTGTTATCTATATGTTCCTGTGTTGGTAGTTATCTGTATGTTCCTGTGTTGGTTGTTATCTATATGTTCCTGTGTTGGTTGTTATCTATATGTTCCAGTGTTGATAGTTATCTGTATGTTCCTGTGTTGGTTGTTATCTGTATGTTCCTGTGTTGGTTGTTATCTGTATGTTCCTGTGTTGGTTGTTATCTATATGTTCCTGTGTTGGTAGTTATCTGTATGTTCCTGTGTTGGTTGTTATCTATATGTTCCTGTGTTGGTTGTTATCTATATGTTCCTGTGTTGGTAGTTATCTGTATGTTCCTGTGTTGGTTGTTATCTATATGTTCCTGTGTTGGTTGTTATCTATATGTTCCTGTGTTGGTTGTTATCTGTATGTTCCTGTGTTGGTTGTTATCTATATGTTCCTGTGTTGGTTGTTATCTATATGTTCCTGTGTTGGTAGTTATCTGTATGTTCCTGTGTTGGTTGTTATCTATATGTTCCTGTGTTGGTTGTTATCTATATGTTCCTGTGTTGGTTGTTATCTATATGTTCCTGTGTTGGTTGTTATCTGTATGTTCCTGTGTTGGTTGTTATCTGTATGTTCCTGTGTTGGTAGTTATCTATATGTTCCTGTGTTGGTAGTTATCTGTATGTTCCTGTGTTGGTTGTTATCTATATGTTCCTGTGTTGGTTGTTATCTATATGTTCCTGTGTTGGTTGTTATCTATATGTTCCTGTGTTGGTAGTTATCTGTATGTTCCTGTGTTGGTAGTTATCTATACGTTCCTATGTTGGTTAAAGTCTATTTATATGTTCGTGTCCTGATAGGTAGCTACTTACATGGTCATGGTGGTAGCTACTTACATGGTCATGGTGGTAGCTACTTACATGGTCATGGTGGTAGCTACTTGCATGCTCCCGCTCTGACATGAAACTATCTCCATGCTCCTGGGCTGAGAGAAAGGCTATTTATTACTGTCTATGGTCTACGGGCTCACCATAACCCGTGCTACTTGGAACTTTTTGTTCCAAGTAGCAAATCTTAAACAACAACTTGTCTATGGTAATGACTAAGCCTTAGTTACAACAGATTACTTATGTAAGTGTGTTCGTGGAAGTGTTTTATAAGTAAATATGTTAGTGGTCATGCACTAGGAACTACAGAGATTCGAACTGGTCCCCTCATCAGTGCGAGACTTCTACCAACCAAGCCATGGGGTGATCGTTTTGTACTTTTGAGGCTCGAGTTCGATTCCCCGATGAGCTTTGTAAAGGAAACGTTATTATCTCAGGCTATTGTGGATTGCGTCTTGTATGGCATGGATGAAGGGGTAGGTTACATCCATGTGCCTTAGTGGGGCTCCTGGGAAGGTTTAAAGTCTCAGTTGGGTACCAGTTAGTTACTTCTAAGGCCTTTTCTTATTGTGAAAAATAAGAAATCTTTTTCTTTTCTTTTCTTTTTCTTATTATATATATATATATATATATATATATATATATATATATATATATATACATTAGCATCTAACCCTAAATGATGGAGTTTATTGAATAAAGTGCTTAATCGCTTTCGTTTACCCTCAACCTGCTTCAAAGGGGAATACGAATGTGTGTGTGTATGTTTAAAGTCATAAAGTCTTTGTATACTTTGTATAGCTTTTTTCCTACAAGTGCCAGCTGTTAATTAACGGCTATTCCTTAGTGTATTAATTTCATGCCGTTTGGGATTTAATGTGTTTTTCTTCCTCAAAGTCACAGGCAAAGGCTGTTTTTTTCACCTTTGTAAATGAATGTTTAGCTTTTTTGAGGTGTGTGACTTGTTTTTTTTTTACCTTGCCTGTCTGGGGGCGAGAAATGTAAGTGTCGGGTGAGTTAGTGTTTGTGCTTTTTTTGTCCTGCTGTTTGTTTAGCTTCTGTGGTTGAGTAATGATTTTCAGGGACGAGAGAGAGAGAGAGAGAGAGAGAGACAGAGAGACAGAGAGAGAGAGAGAGAGAGAGAGAGAGGGAGAGGGAGAGAGAGAGAGAGAGAGAGAGAGAGAGAGAGAGAGAGAGAGAGAGAGAGAGAGAGGGAGAGGGAGAGAGAGAGAGAGAGAGAGAGAGAGAGAGAGAGGGAGAGAGAGAGAGAGAGGGGGGGAGAGAGAGAGAGAGAGAGAGAGAGAGAGAGAGAGAGAGAGAGAGAGAGAGAGAGAGAGAGGGAGAGAGAGAGAGAGAGAGAGAGAGAGAGAGAGAGAGAGAGAGAGAGAGGGAGAGGGAGAGAGAGAGAGAGAGAGAGAGAGAGAGAGAGGGGAGAGAGAGAGAGAGAGGGGGGGAGAGAGAGAGAGAGAGAGAGAGAGAGAGAGAGAGAGAGAGAGAGAGAGAGAGAGAGAGAGAGAGAGAGAGAGAGAGAGAGGGAGAGAGAGAGGGAGAGAGAGAGAGAGAGAGAGAGAGAGAGAGAGAGAGAGAGAGAGAGAGAGAGAGAGAGAGAGAGAGAGACAGAGAGACAGAGAGAGAGGGGGGGAGAGAGAAAGAGGGAGGGTTATTAAGATGGGACAGAGAGAATAAATATATTCTTGTTAGTTTTTAATTATCAGTGTTAATTACTCTTTTTTTATGCAAATTAAGTATACCTGTTGGCCTCGACGTTCATCTCGTCCGTTTCTCCTGTTGCCTCTGGCGCTAACATCTGTTATATTTCCCGTTGCTTATTTGTCCCTTCTGTTCTTCCAGTTACTGTTTCACTGTTGTGTGTGTGTGCATATATATATATATATATATATATATATATATATATATATATATATATATTATATATATATATATATATATATCAAACAGAAGGTTTGACAATGATATGAAGAGAGAACTACGCCAGAATATGAGGTGGAATATGAGTAAGTAGTGAGGAACCGGAGCTGGTGCACTTGGGGCCCTGCAAACGCGGACCTTGCAAGAAGCAAGCCGCCGCTCTACCGACCAGTCTAAGTGGCTGGTCATCTTCCATGGCAACGAAGATAGTTACTCTTCCATGGCAACGAAGATAGTTACTCTTCCATGGCAACGAAGATAGTTACTCTTCCATGGTAACGAAGATAGTTACTCTTCTATGGTAACGAAGATAGTTACTCTTCCATGGTAACGAAGATAGTTACTCTTCCATGGCAACGAAGATAGTTACTCTTCCATGGTAACGAAGATAGTTACTCTTCCATGGTAACGAAGATAGTTACTCTTCCATGGCAACGAAGATAGTTACTCTTCCATGGAAACGAAGATAGTTACTCTTCCATGGCAACGAAGATCGTTACTCTTCCATGGCAACGAAGATAGTTACTCTTCCATGGCAACGAAGATAGTTACTCTTCCATGGCAACGAAGATAGTTACTCTTCCATGGCAACGAAGATAGTTACTCTTCCATGGCAACGAAGATAGTTACTCTTCCATGGCAACGAAGATCGTTACTCTTCCATGGTAACGAAGATAGTTACTCTTCCATGGCAACGAAGATAGTTACTCTTCCATGGCAACGAAGATAGTTACTCTTCCATGGCAACGAAGATAGTTACTCTTCCATGGCAACGAAGATAGTTACTCTTCCATGGTAACGAAGATAGTTACTCTTCCATGGCAACGAAGATAGTTACTCTTCCATGGTAACGAAGATAGTTACTCTTCCATGGCAACGATAATACAAATTTCATAACGATGATATATGTCATACTTCAGTCACAACGCTTTACTACTCTCTTCCTTCTCTTCCTTCTTCTCTTCTTTCCCCTTCTCTCCCTCTTCCTTCCCCTTCCCTCCCCCTCCTTCTTCCCCTCCTCCTCCTCCTCATTATTTAAGAGGCAGGAGACGCGGGCCCAAGAAGCCTGTGTTGGTCTTGGGGTGTTGGAACCTCCTGTCAACCATGGGTCGGACTCCTCAAACTGTTTGATCAAGCGCCTGGCAGGTAACCCATTTGGGGGGGTGGTGGTGGTGGGGAAGGAGGCGGAAGGGTAAGGGAAGGGGGGGAAGAGACCGGAAGCGCTAGAGAACCTCTTAAGTGCCAAAGGTCCTTAATGACTATACACGTACTCACCTAGTTGTACTTACCTAGTAGTGCTTGCGAGGATTGAGCTTTATTGTCTCTTTGGTCCCGCCTCTCAACCGTCAATCAACCGGTGATTGGCATGTTGAAGCGAGAGAGACAGACGTAGACAGACAGATAGATAGACAGTGATAACTGTTGGGGTGCGGGGGAGGGGGGGGGGGTTAGGGGCAGCTGGCATTGTGCATTCATTAAGACTACCTTCCCTCCCCCCCCCCTCACAGCTCCCCCCCCCTCACAGCTCCCCCCCCCCTCACAGCTCCCCCCCCCTCACAGCCCCCATTCCCTATCCTCATCCACCTCGTTTCATTTTGGGAACAGTAGCACAAAGTCCAGCTCATTTTCATTTAGATTGCCTTTGGTTTTGTGACACCTTTGGAGGGAATTGGTGACTGGGGATGGGAAAGAGGG
>NC_091189.1:20612259-20614759 GCF_040958095.1 Procambarus clarkii
AAACGTATTTGCCTATTAAGGCCAAAGTATGATATAATTATTTGGCCAATTTTGAAGGCATCACTGCTTAATGTTTTACTGTAAGGAAGAAGGAAATGTTTTGAATTTTGTTTTTTAGATGTTTTAATGGTCGAGCTTGTCCTATAGTTACCAGTAGCTTCACTATGGCACTGTGCCACACTGTATTCATTTCATTATTGCCAACCACGACCCGGTCATGTTGGGCACGTATCCAACAGTGGTTACTGTGATTAACTGGTTGGTCTAGCCCCAATTGTGTGACCTTCAACCTCGGACAGACTGACATTATCATTTTTAGACTCGCTACAAACGATAACTTTCGGTGTCTGGATCTTCCTGACTCTCTGTCTCCTCTCTCTCTCTCTCTCTCTCTGTCTCTCTGTCTCTCTCTCTGTCTCTCTGTCTCTCTCCTCTCTCTCTCTCTCTCCTCTCTCTCTCTCTCTCTCTCTCTCTCTCTGGCAATAAACCAGATGCAATAAAGCATCTGGTTTATTGCAACCTCTCCTAGTTCAGGGACTTGTTCTTGTTCTATTGATAAGGCGTCCTGGAATCTCATGTTGAGTTCTTCACACACGTCTTTGTTGTTCTCTGTGTACCTGTCCTCACCCATTCTCAGTTTCATCACCTGTTGTTACACTGTTGTTTTCTTCGGATGTGCCCGTAGAGCAGTTTTGGCTCAGTCTTGTCTTTGCTTGCTTTTCCATTTTCACATTGTCTCTCTGCTTCTCTTCTCAGCCTGAGCTATTCATTCCTGGCCCTCTGGTATCTCCCACTACTTTCTTGCATTCATTTATTTCTAAAATTCCTCCCCGCCATTGTATTTAATTACCTAGCGTCCACATATGCACGACTATACATGGATTTTTCTTTTGTCTTAAATTTGTCCTTTTTGGGCCGAGATAAACATGTTTACTGCCTCCTGACACTTTTTATGACGCAATCTCTCGTACAGACTTTACTCCTGAATTCTGTTTTCCCTGGTATTTATGTTCGGAATTTTCTCATCTCTTCATAGTTTTGCTTTCGGTATGCCAGCCCTTTGCCTGCTGGTCTTTTATTTTTTTTAAGATTACCCCTAACTCCACCTGTTACTCAAATGTCAGTACACTGTAGGCACTCATTTCCATGGGGACTTCCAACTTAACTTCCCTTATGTCCGACTCGTTCAGAGTGAATAACAGATGAAGTCTTCTAGCTGGATCATGATCTTCCCCTATCATGCTTGTGGGCTCCCTTGAAGGGTTGGCTTGGAAAGTTTCTTGTTGCCACGTCCAGTAGTTTAGCTCTCCATGTGTCTGGTCCTCCATGTGGGTTCCTGATTTCCCAGTCTTATCTTCCGTGGTTGGTGTCTCTCATGATTAACAGTCTGGATCAGTTTATACAAGCGACAGAAGTTGCTCTCTGTTATATTAATGGTAACCTTGCTTTTTCTGTCATATTCGCGCGTGTGTGTGTGTATTTACTATTTGTATTTTCAATTTGTGTCTGCAGGATCGAGCTATTAGCTCTTGGATCCTGCCTTTCTAATCAATCTATTTTTTCTCAATTATACCTACTACATATATTTTTCTCTAACACACACACACACACACACACACACACACACACACACACACACACACACACACACACATGATCTTCCAGAGGGTATAGATTCGTTCCTCTCAATGTTTGCCGATGATGCAAAAATTATGAGGAGGATTGAAACTGAGGACGATAGTAGGAGGCTACAAGATGACCTAGACAGACTGAGTGAATGGTCCAACAAATGGCTGTTGAAGTTCAACCCGTGTAAATGCAAAGTAATGAAACTAGGCAGTGGAAATAGGAGGCCAAACACAGGATACAGAATAGGAGATGAAGTACTTAATGAAACGAACAGAGAGAAAGATCTAGGAGTTGATATCACACCAAACCTGTCTCCTGAAGCCCACATAAAAAGAATAACGTCTGCGGCATATGCGAGGCTGGCTAACATCAGAACAGCGTTCAGGAGCCTGTGTAAGGAATCATTCAGAATCTTGTACACCACATATGTAAGACCAATCCTGGAGTATGCGGCCCCAGCATGGAGCCCGTACCTTGTCAAGCACAAAACGAAGCTGGAAAAAAGTCCAAAGGTATGCCACTAGACTAGTCCCAGAACTAAGAGGCATGAGTTACGAGGAAAGGCTGCGGGAAATGCAGCTTACGACACTGGAAGACAGAAGAGTAAGGGGAGACATGATCACAACCTACAAAATCCTCAGAGGAATCGACCGGGTAAACAAGGATAAACTATTCAACACTGGTGGGACGCGAACAAGGGGACACAGGTGGAAACTGAGTACCTACATGAGCCACAGAGACGTTAGAAGGAACTTTTTCAGTGTCAGAGTAGTTAACGGATGGAATGCATTAGGCAGTGATGTGGTGGAGGCTGACTCCATACACAGTTTTAAATGTAGATATGATAGAGCCCAGTAGGCTCAGGAATCTG
>NC_091189.1:20619759-20634759 GCF_040958095.1 Procambarus clarkii
GGAGGTACGCATCCCGTTTGCTGCTGCAGCTTCCCCGGCGACGCCTGACGTTCCTCGGGTTGTTGCCGTCCCTCCTCCGGGTATTGCGGTACCGTCGGTTGGTCTACCTGATCCTGTCGCTGTCCCAGCTGCTCCCATGGGCCTTCCTGGAGCTCCCTGTGTGATGTCGCTGTCTACTCCTTCGTCTTCAGATGCTGCGCCTGGCCCTGTGTCCGTGACTCGGGTCCCAAATGTGCTGGGGTGGCTGCGGAGCCTCCTGCTGTGTGTGGCCCGGTTCCCCCTGTGGTAGAGGCTGCTGCCGTTCTGTGTCGGCCGTCGGTTTATCCGGCTCGAGGTACCCGTGTTTCTGGGTCTGCTACCGGCTCTGATGATATTCGGCCGGTGCCCAAACGTTCCCGGCGTTCGTCTTCTGCCTGGGCCAATGTTGGTGACTTCAGTGACTGCGGGTCTTCGGGTATTGATGGTGTGGATACGGATATGTCGATGTCTCCGCAGTTCGTGGTGGCGGAGGTCCATGTGCCTGCTGGTGCTGGTGCCTGTGTCTCGGACGTGCCTTCGGTTCTTTCTCCGCCGGGGAACTCTCCGCAGTAGGGGGTGGTGGCTTCCGCTGCCAGGGATGGTGAGGACTCTGGTGCTGGGCGTTGGCTGGTAGTGACGTTATGGAAGGATGCGCCGTCCGGGTTCCCTGCTGTCGTCTGGTGGTGTGCCCAGGGCCGCGGGTACCCCTGTGGCGCGGGTGCACGTTGAGGCCCTGGGGGACGTGTTGCCGGCGTCTGTGATGCCGCCGGGTCACTGGTAGGAAATTGCCGAGTTACTGCTGTCTGATGGACCGGAGTACTTTCATGGTGGGCAAGTTCCCTTCCTGTGGGGGCGAGTAGCGACTTCTCGCCTCATGAGTACTACCATTTGGGTTCCCTGTTTGCAGGTGTTTGTTGCCCCGGTTCCGGATGTTATGGCGTCCCCGGTGGATGGACGAGACCCTTGGCAATGGGTATTCTGGGAGGCGTTCAATGTACGGTTCCCGCGGGCCAGGTTCCCGGGCAAGTTTGTGCTCTGATTTCCTGCGTATTTGCTCTATGACATGCTGTGTGCCCCTCTGGCTATTTGTTTGCCCTGTTATATTATGTGCTTCTGCCTCTCCCTTTGTGCGTTTCTTGTGGCATATTAGTTTCTAGTGCTTGGCGTCACTCGTTTCGCGTTTTGACTTGGCGTTTCGCCTTTCTTGGCTTCGCGTTTCACCCTTCACGGGTACGCTGGGGCGCATCCGATCCCACGATCGTCGTCGCCTCTAACTCAACAACAACAACAACCCCAATTCTGTAAATGCTTCACCCACGTTCTTCAAATACAAATAATCGCCAACAAAACCTTAAACACCTAACCTAACTTACGCCTAACTATATACACTGAATATTATTGTATAATAATATTAATTTACATATGAGAACAAACCTATTTTTATTACAATGTTAAAATTGATAAATGCGTCTCGGGGGGAGGGGGGGGGGGGGGGGGGGGGGGGGGGAGGGGGGGAGAAGAGGGACGGCCGCCACACTAACGAGCCTGACCTGAGGACGGGCTGTCCTTAGATGCAGCGTGGGCTCGTACGCTAATTAGTGCAACTGGGTTCAGTGAGACACTTAAGAATTCATTGTTGAATCAAGTGTATGGCCTGGTGGAGGGGGGGGGGGAGCAGCGGACTCTTGGAGAACGTTATGTTATTGAAAGATGAACGAGAACTTGGCTTGTTCCCGCCCTGGCATCCTGTTCTATGTTCCCAGCGCTGGTTGAACGATTATTATTATTATAGGTGACAACTGGCCCCCAAGATAAGCAAACAAATACCATACACCATCCTTGCCTTGCCTAGCTAAGCCTAGCCTAGCCAAGCCTAGCCTAGCCTAGCCTAGCCTAGACTAGCCTAGCCAAGCCTAGCCTAACCTAGCCTAGCCTAACCTAGCCTAACCTAGCCTAGCCTAGCCTTGCCTTGCCAAGCCTAGACTAGCCTAGCCTAGTCTAACCTAGCCTAGACTAGCCTTGCCTACCCTTGCCTAGCCTAGACCTTAACAAACAGCCACAGAAAATATATTTATACCAGTTTTTGATGACTGTACAGATAAAGTGACGAAAGGAGAAGGTTCAGGTGGGGGGGGGGAGATTCAGATGAGGAAGGGAAGGTTCAAGTTGGGGGGAAGGGTTAGGTGGGGGAGGGGGAAGGTTCAGGTGGGGGGGGGGATATTCAGGTGAGGAAGGGAAGGTTCAAGTTGGGGGGAAGGGTTAGGTGGGGGAGGGGGAAGGTTCAGGTGGGGAGGGGAAGGTTCAGGTGAAGGGGGAAAGGTCAGGTGGGGAGGGAGAGGGAAGGTGCAGGTGGGGGAGGGGGAGGAAGGTTGCAGGTGGGGGAGGGGGAGGGAAGGTGCAGGTGGGGGAGGGTGATGGAAGGTGCAGGTGGGGGAGGGGGAGGGAAGGTGCAGGTGGGGGAGGGTGGGGGAAGGTGCAGGTGGTGACAATAACAGACCACAGCACCAGGTGTGGCCAGGACCTGGATGGGGCAAGTGTCGATATTTGTGTAGTTTGTTGATAGTCTTTTCTGCCTTGAGCCTCTCCCTTACCTTGCTCTCCCAGGGCCCTCTCCCTTACCTTGCTCTCCCAGGGCCCTCTCCCTTACCTTGCTCTCCCAGGGCCCTCTCCCCCCCCCCCACCTTACCTTGCTCTCCCAGGGCCCTCTCCCTTACCTTGCTCTCCCAGGGCCCTCTCCCTTAACTTGCTCTCCTGGGCCCTCTCCCTTACCTTGCTCTCCCAGGGCCCTCTCCCTTACCTTGCTCTCCCTGGGCCCTCTCCCTTACCTTGCTCTCCCAGGGCCCTCTCCCTTACCTTGCTCTCCAGGGCCCTCTCCCTTTACACTTTGTCTTCCCAGGGCCTCTCCCTTACCCTTGCTCTCCCAGGGCCCCTCTCCCTTACCTTGCTTCCCTGGGCCCTCTCCCTTACCTGCTCTCCAGGCCCTCTCCCCTTACCTTGCTCTCCCTGGGCCCTCTCCCTTACCTTGCCTCCCAGGGCCATCTCCCTTACCTTGCTCTCCCTGGGCCCTCTCCCTTACCTTGCTCTCCCTGGGCCCTCTCCCTTACCTTGCTCTCCCTGGGCCCTCTCCCTTCACCTTGCTCCTCCCAGGGCCCTCTCCCTTACCTTGCTCTCCCAGGGCCCCTCTCCCTTACCTTGCTCTCCCTGGGCCCTCTCCCTTACCTTGCTCTCCCCTGGGCCCTCCTTCCCTTACCTTTGCTCTTCCCTGGGCCCTCTCCCTTACTTGCTCTCCCTGGGCCCTCTCCCTTACCTTGACTCTCCCTGGGCCCTCTCCCTTACCTTGCATCCCCTGGGCCCTCTCCATACCTTTAGCTCTCCCTGGGCCCAGCTCTCCCTTACCTTTGCTCTCCCTGGGCCCCAGCTCCTCCCTTACCTTTGCTCTCTCTGGGCCCTCTCCCTTACCTTGCTCTCCCTGGGCCCTCTCCCTTACCTTGCTCTCCTGGGCCCTCTCCCTTACCTTGATCTCCCTAGGCCTCTCCCTTACCTTGATCTCCCTAGGCCCTTCCCTTACCTTGATCTCCCTAGGCCCTCTCCCTTACCTTGCTCTCCCTTGGCCCTCTCCCCTTACCTTGCTCTCCCAGGGCCCTCTCCCTTACCTTGATCTCCCTGGGCCCTCTCCCTTACCGAGCAATCTCCCTCTCTTCCGTCATCCCTCTCTTCCGTCTCCCCTCTCTCCCGTCTCCCTCTCTCCCGTTCTCCCTCTCTCCCGTCTCCATCTCTTCCCAACCCAGACTACAAGATCTCATAGGACTACGTCAAACTACTTAATTAAACAGCTGGCGTCAATCGTCAAGAATTTGCATCTTTACAATCACCATCTTAATGGTGACCAGTAGTGTGTTAAGGTGGCCCCCAACTACCCAGAGGGAGCCCCCCCCCACCCCTGTGTCACAACGCCCTACACGAATGAAAGGTCATTATGAGGGAGGAAGGAATTATGAGGAGAAAGCACTAAGCTTTCATGACCTTCGTGAGGACCACAACTGTTATATGCAGCGTTGTATGGAGCCCATAATCTCAAGCAGCACATCACTAAACTGGAAAAGGTGCAAAGCCATGCTACGAAATGGCTTCCGGAACTGAAAGACAAGAGTTACGAGGAGAGATCAGAAGCGTTAAACATGCCAAAACTAGAAGATAGAAAAAAAAGAGATGACATGACCACCACTTACAAATACTAACAGAAATCGACCACATTGACAATGAGGAATTCCTGAAACGAGCAACTTCACAGTCAAGGGAGAAGGGAACTATGAGGAGAAAGCACCAAGCCATTACGACTAAATAGCACTGGGAAGGGCAAAGGATAAGAATTTTTGGGATGGGACAAAGAATGGTGGCCCAAACACTTGGTCGGGGATTGAACTCCAACCTCTAACGAAGCGACGCCTTCGCTCTTTCCGTCCAGCCCAAGTGGTTGGGCCTTGACGATCAAGAGGACACAGATTCAAGCTAAGAAACAAAGCTGCCGAAGGAAATATAAGAACTTTACTTTATCAACAGAGTGGTAGACGGTCGGAACAAGTTAGGCGAGAAAGGGTGGAGGCCAAGACCAATCAGTACCTTCGAAGCGTTATATGACAAAGAGTGCTGGGAAGACGGGACACCACGAGCGTAGCTCTCATCCTGTAACTACACTTAGGTAATTACACAGGTGAGGGAAACTGTCGAGAGGGAGGCGATGGGGGCTATTAAGAGGGAGGTGAGGGAAGCTAACGAGAAGGAGAGGGAAAGTGAGGGAACTATCGAGAGGGAAGGTGAGGGGTAATGGATTTAAGGAGACTATGTCAGCTTTAAAGAGAGGGAAGTGTAATTAACATTGTCAAGACCTGTGTAGAAGTTCCCCTGGGGAGTACCAGGTAAACCCCGACCCCTGGGGGAGTTCCAGGTAAACCCCCGACCCCTGGGGAGTGTCAGGTAAACCCCCGCCCCTGGGGGAGTGCCAGTAAACCCGGCCCCTGGGGAGTGCCAGGTAAACCCCGAGCCCCTGGGGGAGTGCAGGTAAACCCGAGCCCTGGGGGAGTGCCAGGTAAACCCCGGCCCCTGGGGGAGTGCCAGGTAAACCCCGGCCCCTGGGGGAGTGCCAGGTAAACCCCAGCCCCTGGGGGAGTGCCAGGTAAACCCCGGCCCCTGGGGGAGTGCCAAGTAAACCCCGGCCCCTAGGGAGTGCCAGGTAAACCCCGGCCCCTGGGGGAGTGTCAGGTAAACCCCGGCCCCTGGGGGAGTGCCAGGTAAACCCCAGCCTCTGGGGGAGTGCCAGGTAAACCCCGGCCCCTGGGGGAGTGCCAAGTAAACCCCGGCCCCTGGGGAGTGCCAGGTAAACCCCGGCCCCTGGGGGAGTGCCAGGTAAACCCCAGCCCCTGGGGGAGTGCCAGGTAAACCCCGGCCCCTGGGGAGTACCAGGTAAACCCCGAGCCCCTGGGGGAGTGTCAGATAAACCCTGAGCCCCTGGGGGAGTGCCAGGTAAACCCCGAGCCCCTGGGGGAGTGCCAGGTAAACCCCGGCCCCTGGGGGAGTGCCAGGTAAACCCCGGCCCCTGGGGGAGTGCCAAGTAAACCCCGGCCCCTGGGGAGTGCCAGGTAAACCCCGAGCCCCTGGAGGAGTGCCAGGTAAACCCCAGCCCCTGGGGGAGTGCCAGGTAAACCCCGGCTCCTGGGGGAGTGCCAGGTAAACCCCGGCCCCTGGGGGAGTGCCAGGTAAACCCCAGCCCCTGGGGGAGTGCCAGGTAAACCCCGGCCCCTGGGGAGTACCAGGTAAACCCCGAGCCCCTGGGGAGTGTCAGAAAACCCTGAGCCCCTGGGGGAGTGCCAGGTAAACCCCGAGCCCCTGGGGGAGTGCCAGGTAAACCCCGGCCCCTGGGGAGTGCCAGGTAAACCCCGAGCCCCTGGGGGAGTGTCAGGTAAACCCCGGCCCCTGGGGGGAGTGCCAAGTAAACCCCGAGCCCCTGGGGGAGTGCCAGGTAAACCCCGGCCCCTGGGGGAGTGCCAAGTAAACCCCGGCCCCTGGGGGAGTGCCAGGTAAACCCCGGTCTCTAGGGAAGTGCTCCTTGAGGGTGATTGAGATTGACAATCGAGAATCCCATCGTAGGGAGCAACATTACTAACCATGGAGGAACTTAAACCAAAGATAGATTGATTGGGTGATTGGTAGGATTTGAGTAAGTGAGAGATTAAGAGAAAAAACTCGAGATACAACCTGAAAAAAACTCTACATACAACGGAAAAAATATATATAACAAATGGGATTCGACAAAGAAAACCAAAATAAAGTGAGTCACCCTCGAAAAAAGAAAACGTTTTGAGGTGTATGAAGGTAAAGAAACGGTTCAAAGGTGCCTAATTCACAGGCTGTTAATTGATGCATTGAGAAGGGCAAGGAGGGTTGAGAGTGAGGGAGAGGGCGTGAGAGGGGAAGGGGAGAGGGTGTGTGAGAGGTGGAAGGGAGGGTGTGTGAGAGGGGAAGGGGGAGAGGGTGTGGGGAAGGGGAGAAGGCGTCAGAGGAGAGGTTAGAGAGGGAAGAGGGCGTGAGAGACGTGGTGAAAGGGGAGTGAAAAGGGAAAAGGCGAGGTAGAAAAGAGAGGGGATGTTATAGGGGAAGGGAGGGTGTGTGAGAGGGGAGAGGGCGTGAGATTGGAAGAGTAGATGGAAGAGAGGGGAGTAGGCGAGAAGGAAAGGGCAAAAACATGAAATGGTTTGATAAAAAGAAGGGAGATAGACGTGGATGAAGAGGGAAATAATAAGAGAAAAGGATGACAGGAGAAGACGCGAGAGAGAAACAGAGGAGTGGGAATTAAAAAGGGGGGGAGGTTCAGTGGGAGTTCAGAAGGGGGAGTTGAGTGGGAGTTCAGAAAGGGGGCGGGTTGAGTGGGAGTTTCCTGTCTCTCATTTAAAATACGAATTCGTCAATATTCTCTTATCCTCATTTCATACCCTTTCTCCTTCATCCTTTTCTCCCTACCCCCCCCCCCCCCACTCAACTTTGTCCCATAGCACCTTGTTCCTCTCCCATCAACTGTTTTCCTTGCATATCTTTCCTAGTGCCTTTTCTTTTCCGTTTTCCCTTTCGCTCCTTCCCCTTCCACGTTTCCTGCTCTCCGGTGCCTATTCCATTTTTCACCCTTCCAGCTTACGACTTGAAATTTAGCTTACAGTCACCTTTTCCTTTCAGCTACGTAGTCCCTTTCTTTTGTATTTTGTCTAATTCCCTCCTCTTTCGCTCCCCCCTCATTCACGTCATCTCTCCTCTTACCCTCTCTTGCTACTCTTCCATCAGCTTGTCTCTCCCCTTTCTTATCGCTTTACCTTTTCACTTCCTGGCTCTTCTTTACCCTCCTTCCCTGCCTTCCTCTTCTTTTTTTTCCTCTCCCTCTTTCCCCTACCCTTTTCCCTCTCTACCACCCTCTCCCCTCTCCCCCCCCTCTTGTCTCCCCTCTCGACCCACCCTCTCCCCCACCTTCTCCCCCCCTCTCTCCTCTCTCCCCCCCTGTCTCCCCTCTCCGACCCTCACCCCTCTCCCTTCTCTCCCCTCTCCCACCCTCCCCTCTCCCTTCTCTCCCCTTCCCCCCCCACCCTCTCCCCTCCCCCCCCCCCACTTCTCCTACTCTTGAGTAAGACTAAAACAAAAGACTGGTCGTGTTCTCATTGCTCCGGGATATTGAGCTGTGAACGAAGGTAAAGGAATATTCCAAATATAATCGTTCGCAATGCACACTTTCTCATTATAGTTCCTCCGCCGTCCCTGTCCCCCTCCGTCCCTGACCCTCCGTCCCCGACCCTCCGTTTCTAACTCTTACCGTCCCTCTAGCCATTCCTCCATCCATCTCTTCTTAACCAGCATTTTTTTTCATCCATTCTTCAGTTCGTCCACATTCATCTGCCATCATTGTGGTGGTTGGTGGTGGTAGTGGTGGTTGGTGGTGGTAGTGGTGGTTGGTGGATGGGGGAGAGGGTGGAGGTGGCTGGTGGTGGCAGTGATGATACTTAACCCTCAGTACTTAACTATCACTGTCTACGGAGACGTTTGAATTCTTTTCGTCGAATCTATCCTTAAAGTTGTGGATGGAGGTGGCTTCCACACCTTCTTTCAGGGCATTCCACTTGCTGACCACCAGTACAGGGGACGAGTACTTCCTTGCATTCCTTCGCCTCTTTTCTGTTTCCAGAGTACTCGTCCTCTTTCTCTCATTAAAGAGGCTATCCACGTGCACCCTGAAGTTTCCCCTCAGTATCTAGTATGCTGCGATCATGTCCCCCTGTATCGTTTCTCCTCCAGGGAGGCGAGGTATAGTTAATTTAACTCTCCTCATAGCTCAGCTCTCTTAGCTCCGGTACTAGTTCTGTTGGAAGCATTTGTACGTTTCGGTTTTGGTTTTATGTTTGACAAGATGCGGATTCCAGGCCGGTGCTGTATATTCCAGTGTTGATCTGGAATAAGCTGTGTAGATTGCCGTGAGTCTTGGTTGATGTTTCTAAACGACGTTGTGATGTTTACCAGCATCTCACATGCTGCTGATGTTACCCTGTTTGTGTGTGTCTCCCAAGTCTTTTTCTCTCTCTCCAACTCCTATAGTTGCTTTCTACTTGTGGTGTAGATATCTCCTGATCTCCCTTCTCTCTTTCCTATCTTCATTACCTTACACTTGTTGGGATTCAATTCCAACCTCTCAATGTTTTCTGTCCTTCAGGTACTCCCTAACCCAGTTTAGTGTCATCGTAGTTATTTCTGCCTGCTTTTCCCTCCTGTTGTTCACTAGTCTTTCAAATGAGACAATATCAGATGGTTTTTTTAGGCATCTGAGATAAAATAGTCTTCTCAGCCTTCCTTTTCCTGTTGTATTTCTTGTCATACAAATCTATTAAGTTTGTCAGGCATGACTTTCCCTTCTAAATCCATGCTGCGTTTATCCTCTCTATGTGCTCAATTGTTATCCATCTGATCACTCTCAAGCAGTTTTATATAATACTTATTCTTGACACTAGTACTGTAGTACAGTGCCTCCTGTCAGTCCCCTTATATCTGAATATTGGGACTACGTTTTGTCCAAGATTCTGAGAGGTTTCCACTCTCAAGTTTTTATCGAAATTTACAGTCAGTGGGTGAGAGAGTGGCGCTGCAGCTTCCTTCAGCAGTCAGGGTGATATTAGGACTGGTCCTGTTGATATTGTTGCGTCTAGTACCTCCAGGTGTTTCTTTATCTCCTCTAGAGGGACTATACATTGTCATCCAGTTTTTCCTCTGACCTTTCATCTTGCAACCGGTGGATGGTGGGTGGTGCTGGTAGTGGTGATGGTGCTGTTGGTGGTATTGGTGATGATGGTGGTCCTGGTAATGATTGTGGTGGTGGTGGTGGTGGTGGTGATTGTGGTGGTGGTGGTGGTGG
The DNA here is from genome assembly GCF_040958095.1 of Procambarus clarkii. Lineage (NCBI taxonomy): Eukaryota > Metazoa > Arthropoda > Malacostraca > Decapoda > Cambaridae > Procambarus > Procambarus clarkii. The sequence continues at coordinate 20,629,214 of NC_091189.1, forward strand.
TGGTGGTGGTGATTGTGGTGGTGGTGGTGATGATGCTGGTGGTGGTGGTGGTGATGCTGGTGGTGGTGGTGGTGGTGATTGTGGTGGTGGTGGTGGTGATTGTGGTGGTGGTGGTGGTGATTGTGGTGGTGGTGGTGGTGGTGGTGATTGTGGTGGTGGTGATGCTGGTGGTGGTGGTGATAGACCTGTTCATGAATAAAGTTGACACTTCTTGTTTAGTGAGAGAAGCAGTCATTGACATGTATGAGGACCCCTCATACATGTCAATGTATGAGGGGTCCTCATACATTGACTCTCCTTCCCCCTCCCTCCCTCCCTCTCTCCCTCCCGCTCTCCCTCCCGCTCTCCCTCCCCCTCTCCCTCCCCTTCCTCTCTTACCTCTTCCATACGCTTCCCTCGTCTTCCATATCATCCCCCTCTCTGCATTTCCCTCATCGCTCGTTCTCCGCCTGAATCTCCCCTCACCCACCCCTTCACTCACCCATACCCCTCCTCACCAATCCCTCCGTCCCTGTGGAGGAGGGACGGAAGGATAGCAGGAGAGGATAGCTCTCATTTTTTAATACATTTTTTTTTTGCCTTAGAGTCTACGTCAAAATGCGACGTTCTATTAGGAGGACGGGTTGCTTCCACTCGTTCACACCCCCCCCACCACCACCCCCTTCTAAGCCCTCCCTATCCCCGCACCCCCCTCCCTCACTCCCCCCCCCTTCACCACCCTCCCCAACCCCCTCCCTCACTTTTCCCCCATCACCACCATCCCCCCCTCCTCTCTAGTTCTCTTACGGTTACTCATTAAATAAATGGTCATTATTACAGCCTCACCTCATCATGGAGACGTTAAGCGCGATCTGTGAATCCCAGAACGTCTTGACCAAGCTCTGTGAATATCTAAAGTTTTACCTTGAAGGCGTTGTGTGTGTTGATGGGGGGGGGGGTTGCTGTGTGTGTGGAGGGGGGCTTTGCTGTGGGGGGGGTGGGAAGGGGGCTTTGCTGTGTATTCACCTAGTTGTATTCACCTAGTTGTGTTTGCGGGGGTTGAGCTATGCTCTTTCGGCCCGCCTCTTAACTATCAATCAACTGTTTACTAACTACTATTTGTTTTTCCCCCACACCACACACACACACACCCCAGGAAGCAGCCCGTGACAGCTGACTAACTCTCCAAGGTACCTATTTACTGCTAGGTAACAGAGGCATTCAGGGTGAAAAGAAACTTTGCCCATTTGTTTCTGCCTGTGTGTGTGTGTGTGTACTCACCTATTTGTGCTTGCAGGATCGAGCATTGACTCTTGGATCCCGCCTTTCCAGCTATCGGTTGTTTACAGCAATGACTCCTGTCCCATTTCCCTATCATACCTGGTTTTAAAAGTATGAATAGTATTTGCTTCCACAACCTGTTTCCCAAGTGCATTCCATTTTTCCACTACTCTCACGCTAAAAGAAAACTTCCTAACATCTCTGTGACTCATCTGAGTTTCCAGTTTCCACCCATGTCCTCTCGTTCTGTTATTATTACGTGTGAACATTTCATCTATTTCCACTTTGTCAATTCCCCTGAGTATTTTATATGTCCCTATCATATCTCCTCTCTCCCTTTTATCTAGTGTCGTAAGGTTCAGTTCCTTCAGACGCTCTTCATATCCCATCCCTCGTAACTCTGGGACAAGCCTCGTCGCAAACCTCTGAACCTTCTCCAGTTTCTTTATGTGTTATGTGTGTGTGTACTCACCTAGTTGTGCTTGCGGGGGTTGAGCTCTGGCTCTTTGGTCCCGCCTCTCTACTGTCAATCAACAGGTGTACAGGTTCCTGAGCCTATTGGGCTCTATCATATCTACACTTGAAACTGTGTATGGAGTCAGCCTCCACCACATCACTTCCTAATGCATTCCATTTGTCAACCATTCTGACACTAAAAAAGTTCTTTCTAATATCTCTGTGGCTCATTTGGGCACTCAGTTTCCACCTGTGTCCCCTAGTGCGTGTGCCCCTTGTGTTAAACAGCCTGTCTTTATCAACCCTGTCAATTCCCTTGAGGATCTTGAATGTGGTGATCATGTCCCCCCTAACTCTTATGTCTTCCAACGAAGTGAGGTTTAATTCCCGTAGTCTCTCCTCGTAGCTCATACCTCTCAGCTCGGGTACTAGTCTGGTGGCAAACCTTTGAACCTTTTCCATTTTAGTCTTATGATTGACTAGATATGGACTCCATGCTGGTGCCGCATACTCCAGCGTGTGTGTGTGTGTGTGTGTGTGTGTGTGTGTGTGTGTGTGTGTGTGTGTGTGTGTGTGTGTGTGTGTGTGTGTGTGTGTGTGTGTGTGTACTCACCTTGTTGAGCTTGCAGGGTTGTGCATCTGCTCTTAAGCCCCGCCTTTCAACCTCGGGTTCAATGATGTGACTGACTAACCTCGGTTTTCCTCTCCTATTGACATATAAAGTTGAGTATTGAATTGGCTTGAACAATTTGTTCATCTGATCCGCTCCAAATATTTACGACTCTTAAACTGTAAAAGTTCTGCGTTCTCTTGTTCTATAATTTGAGCAGTACTTCTATATCTACTTTATCAAACTCTGTCAGTATCTTGTACGTTGTTGACATGTCTGCCCAAATCCTTTTCTTCCTCCAGTGTAGCGTGGGCCAGTTCCCTTAGTCTTTCTTCATAACTTAGGTCCCTTGTGTGCGTGTGTACTTTGCGTACTTGCGTGCGCGTGCATGCGTGCCTACCTACTTTTTTTTGTCGATACTGAAGAGATTGAAGAAGCGTTGCTGCTAATGTGTGGGTTCCTATTCTCCCCTTCCCCCCCCCCCCCCCCGCCCCCACTCACACCCTTTTTTCCGTCATTATGGAGTGGAGTTCCCCATGATTGAAGGGGAGACAGACAGACAGACAGACAGACAGACAGACAGACAGACAGACAGACAGACAGACACAGACAGACAGACAGACAGACAGACAGAGGGGTTCAAATGTTTCTCACTCTTCGTTCTCAACCTTTTCCTCTCCTACTCTTTAGGGTTCTCATTCGCACCTGTTTACAGTGGAGAGGAAAACATTTCTTCTCCCATTGCTGTCTTCATTTTAATTTAATAATTACATTTATATATTATATTAATATATAATTATTAGTTATATTATTAATTATATTATTGGTATAAGAGTTATTTTAATTCAAATTGATATTTAATTTTAAAACTATAATTGTTATTATCAGACGAGTTTTATATAACTGTATTAAATTGTGTAAATTTGAATAAGTTTTAATAAACTGAAAAATTATAATTGTATAATTATTAATTTAATAAATTTAATTATAAATATAATTTCAATTAAAATGGTTTTAAATTATATATTATAATTTAAAATTATTAATTTTAAATTTAAATTTGATTAATTTATGATAAATAATTGTATATATACTATTTATATAAATAATACAATTAGTCATAACGTCAGACTTGGGAAATAAGTCCGACGTCTAACACGAGGTTTTCCCCAAAATAGGGCAGAACTGCCTGGGTAAATGGGACTTTACTGGGGAAAAAATAGGTTAGAAATGTCTTTAGAAAATGGAGCCGAACTGTCTGGTTTAAATAGGACAGAAATCTTAGTAATTAGAAATTCTCCTTAGAGAAAAGCTAGGCTTTTTTTGCTTATATCGCCTTTTCAAATAGTAACAAAAGTACTTTTCCGTTGCAACATTACATATTTTGTACATTTCACTATAGTCGTTATATGTACTTTGACGTTTAGGTGACAAGTTTGAATTTGTTTATGATGGGTTATGTCCTTTGTGAGTTTCCCCGTTGTTGACATAGAAAATGGGTTCTTCAGGGAGAACTCTTGGGTGTCGACGGGGCCCTGTGGGTGTCGTCGGGGCCCTGTAGGTGTCGACGGTGCTCTGTGGGTGTCGACGGGGCTCTGTGGGTGTCGACGGTGCTCTGTGGGTGTCGACGGGGCCCTGTGGTTGTCGACGGGGCCCTGTGGGTGTCGACGGGGCCCTGTGGGTGTCGACGGGGCTCTGTGGGTGTCGACGGGGCTCTGTGGGTGTCGACGGGGCTCTGTGGGTGTCGACGGGGCTCTGTGGTTGTCGACGGGGCTCTGTGGTTGTCGACGGGGCTCTGTGGGTGTCGTCGGGGCCCTGTAGGTGTCGACGGTGCTCTGTGGCTGTCGACGGGGCCCTGTGGGTGTCGACGGGGCCCTGTAGGTGTCGACGGTGCTCTGTGGGTGTCGACGGGGCTCTGTGGGGGTCGACGGGGCTCTGTGGGTGTCGACGGGGCTTTGCTCAATGTGTAGACTAGATTCGGATATTTCAGACAGCATAAATACAAATTATATATATTATATATATAATATATATAAAATAATAATCAGTACATGAATATTTAATTGTAAGTGGAATTCTTGCAATGTAATATATATAGAATTATTGCAATATATAATTTTATTCCGATATACGAGTACATACTTTTATGTTGCAAATGTCCTGTTTGAAAATTTCCTTTTTTTTTTTTTACAATATTCATTTTTCCAATGTCCCATTTTTTGCTAAAAAAAAAAATATCAAAGAAATTACTTTAATTTTGAAAACATTTTCTTTCCGCAGGTATGTAAAGCACACCTGTCACCAGTGATCTGTAATCCTGCTGTAGTGAGTACTGGGGAGATATGGTTGATTACAGAGGTTACAGTTCTTTTAACGGGATTATAGATAGTGTCTTTATGTGATTATAGGAAGATATTTTGCTGTTATGTGTGATTTTCAGGTGTGATCATGCCAGTGGTGGAGGGGGCAGTGTTGGAAGGGCCAGGTTTGGAGGGGGCAGTGTTGGAAGGGCCAGGTTCGGAGGGGGCAGTGTTGGAAGGGCCAGGTTCGGAGGGGGCAGTGTTGGAAGGGCCAGGTTCGGAGGGGGCAGTGTTGGAAGGGCCAGGTTCGGAGGGGGCAGTGTTGGAAGGGCCAGGTTCGGAGGGGGCAGTGTTGGAAGGGCCAGGTTTGGAGGGGGCAGTGTTGGAAGGGCTGTAACACCACCATTGTAACGTATCGGAAATTGAAAAAAGAAGGAGAGAAAACTCATGGAGTGAAGAAGGTAGAGAGGTAGAAGGGAGGGGTGAGGAATAGTGGTCAAGAGAAAGGGAAAGTTTAGAATGAGAGAAAATGGGAGGGGAGGGAAGGAAAGACCCGACAAACACACACCGAAACTACGACGTTAGTACAACGTTCGAACAAGTTTTAACACCTCCTAACCAGTTATAACAACCAATATAGCAAGTTGTAACAACGTTCTAATACGTCATAAACACGTTAAGCCAAGATGTAACAACTTTATTACAAGTTGTAACAAGCGGAAAATAGAGACAGTTTCGGTTTGTGTTTCCAGGGGAGGTAGAAGGTGCTGCCACCATCCATTCAAGATGGATGGGAGGGTGGGGGGGGGGGGGGCAGAAATGGAACTCTTCTGTTCCACAATATTATCTGGTGTTATCACGTAACAACTGTAAACATTTAACTCACATAGTCAAGAATCTTATCCTCATTCTCTTCAGCA